>NW_026138278.1:0-191805 GCF_025592945.1 Manacus candei
GGGGACATGGTGTGTGCTGGGGGGACATGGTGTGTGCCAGGGGGGTACAGTGTGTGCCTGGGGGGACATGGTGTGTGCCAGGGGGGCACAGTGTGTGCCGGGGGCAGGGTGGCTGTCAGGGGGCACGGTGGGCGCCCGTGGGTGCTGACAGTGTGGGGGTCCCGGCAGGCGCCGGGGGCTGAGGGGCCGAGCGGGCCCCCCCTGTTCTGTGTCCTGCGTGGCCCCGACCTGCTGTGCTACGGCAGCGCCCACGAGGCCGAGGCAGGGCAGGAGCCCACCCTCACCATCGCCGTCACCAAGGTACGGGGGCACGGGGGGCACGGGGGGCACGGGGGCCAGGGGGCGGGGGGGGCACGAGGGGCTGTGGAGCGTGGGGGACACGGGGTTATGGGGGACACAGGGGGCATGGGGGGCACGGTGGGTATGGGGATTTGGGGGCTATGGAGGGTTGAGGGGGATGGGGGCTTTCAGGTCTCTGTGGGGCTCTGGGGCCTTGGGGGGCTCTGGGGGGCTCTGGGGGCTCTGGGGGCTCTGGGGCTTCAGGGGGCTCTGGGGGGCTCTGGGGGGCTCTGGGGGCTCTGGGGGGGCTCTGGGGGCTCTGTGGGCTCTGGGAGTTCTGGGGGGCTCGGGGGGCTCTGTGGGCTCTGGGGCTCTGGGGGCTGTGGGGTCCAAGCCGCTGTGCCCACCGCAGGACACGCGGGTGCGGGCGGAGCCGGGGGGACATGGGGGACTGGGGGGGCTCTGGGGGGCTCTGGGGGGGCTCTGAGGGGGCTCTGGGGGCACAGGGGCTGTGGGGTCCAAGCACTGTGCCCGCCGCAGGACACGCGGGTGCGGGTGGAGCCGGGGGGACATGGGGGACTGGGGGGGCTCTGGGGGGCTCTGGGGGGGCTCTGGGGGCTCTGGGGGGCTCTGGGGGGGCTCTGGGGGGGGCTCTGAGGGGCTCGGGGGGGGCTCTGGGGGCTCTAGGGGCACAGGGGCTGTGGGGTCCAAGCGCTGTGCCCACCGCAGGACACGCGGGTGCGGGCGGAGCCGGGGGGGCGCGGGCAGCCCCCCGTGGTGGCCGTCACCAACCGGCTGGGGGGGGAGGAGGTGACCCACGGCCTGGTGGCTGAGAGCGCGGCCGAGGCCCAGCGCTGGCTCGAGGCCTTCGAGCAGCACCTCTGTGACCTGGGTGAGTGAAGACCCCCGGGAACCCCCAACCCCCGGGAACCCCCCCAGCCGTGTGGGACACCCCATCCCTGCGTCACCCTCCATCCTGGTGGGACCCTGTCCATGTGGGACCCCCGTTATTACAGGACCCCCAAGCCCTGTGGGATCTCCCCAAGCCATGTGGGACTCCCCTGAACTGTGTGGGAACCCCCCTAGTCCTGAGGGATCCCCATCCCAGTGGGACCCTTCATCCTGGTGGGATCCCTCCATCCCTGCAGGACTCCCAACCCACTGGGAGCCTCATCATCCTGATGGGAACCCATCTTGTGGGACCTGATCCCACCACCTCCATCATCCCTTCAGGACCCCCATCATCCCAATGGGACACCTCCCTTCTCTGCAGGACCCCCCCCCAACTCTGTGGCCCCCATTCCTAGTGGGACCCCATCCCGTGGGACCCCCATCCCACTGCAGTCCCCATCCTGGGATGACTCTATCCCATGGGACCCCCATCCTGTGGGACCCCCCATCCCACTGCAGTCCCCATCCTGGGATGACTATCCCATGGGACCCCCATCCCGTGGGACCCCTCCCCAGTGCAGCCCCCCATGCCCTGCCGTGCCCCCCCGTCCCCAGGCCAGTGGAAGCAGTGCTGTGAGGAGCTGATGCGCATCGAGGAGCCCCCCCCGCGCCGCCCCCCGGCCCCGCTGCCCCCCCAGGGCTCCCTCTACCACCAGACGGGTGAGTGGGGCCGGGGGGGCCGGGGGGGTCAGGCTGGGGGGGCTCTGCTCTGTCTCCCCCTCTCTGCTCTCTGCTCGCTCCCTAACGCTGCTCTTCTCTCCTCGCTGTCCCCCCTCTGTCCCCCCTTTTCTGTGCCCCCTCTCTGCTGCTCTGCCACCCCCCGGTGCCCCCCAGCCCCGCCGGGCCCCCCCGGGCCCCCCCCGGGCGAGGGGCTCCTGCTGCAGGAGAACGTGTCGGCCGAGATCCGGGCACTGCTCAGCTCCTACTACAGCGACAGGTGACGGGGGCACGGGGGGGGCCGAGACCCCACCACACAGCACCCCTGGGACAGCCAAGGGACCCCCGGGATGTCCCCCTGCAGCACTGCAGGGAGCAGTGGGGGGGAGAACCCCCGAACCCATGGGGGCTGTGGGGCAGCGCTGGGGGGGTGGGGGGTGACTGTGGGACCCCTGAGACGCTCCCCCCACCCGCGGGGGCCATGGGGGGGAATGGGGCATTTGGGGGGACCTCTGAGCCATCCCCTCCACCGCCTGTGAGGGCCATGGGGGGGACCACCACCTCTGGGGCACGGGGGGGTCTGGGCATGATGGGGGGTTGTTTGCAGCCCCCACCCCCTGGTGCAGCAACGGGGGCTCCAGGGGGCATCTGGGGGTGCCGCTGACCCCCCTGCCCCCCCTTTGCCCCCCAGCTATTGACCCCTCGGATGACATCGCGGCCGTGACCGACATCCTGGCAGGGCACCGGGGGGGTCCCCGGGGGG
Source organism: Manacus candei (assembly GCF_025592945.1). Classification (NCBI taxonomy): domain Eukaryota; kingdom Metazoa; phylum Chordata; class Aves; order Passeriformes; family Pipridae; genus Manacus; species Manacus candei. The sequence goes on from NW_026138278.1 coordinate 2,651, forward strand.
GTCCCCGCCCACCGGGCCCGCCCCCCTGGCTGTCGCTGTTCGAGGGGCCCCCCCCCGCGCAGCCCCAGCCCCCCCCGGCGGGGCCGCCCCCGCACCCTGTCCCTGGACGCCCGGCTCAGCACCCTCAAGGGCCGGGGGGGCCCCCCCAGGCCCCCCCACTCCAGCTCCTCCAGCAGCGGCAGCAGCAGCCCAGGACCCCCCCAGTGCGACCCCCCCCCAGGCCCCTCCAGTCCCGGGTCTGACCCCCAGCACCTGGGGGGGCAGGGGATGGACCCCCCCATCCCCTGCAGGGGCCGATGCCACAGGGGGTCTGGGGGGACTGGGGGCTCCCAGCTCCTTTTTTGGGGAGAAACTGGAATTTCTACCCCCTCTGTGCTGGGGGGGACAGAGCTAAACTCCAAAAAGGGGGGGGAGGGATGTTGCCCCCCCCCCAGGGTGGGTGCTGGGGACCCCCCCACCGTGGGGTGGGTGCAGGGGTCCCCCCAGGGTGGGTGCTCAGGGTCTAACCCGGGGGGGGCACAAGGACCTCCCCCCAGCTCTACTTTCCCTCACCTCTAACCTGGGGGGGGGCAGCCCCCCCCGGCAGGACACCCCTTATTAATAATATGCATTAATAATTTGCATTAAAATTTATTTAACAGCTGCTGTGTGTGATTGGGGGGGGTCCCTGTGCCCGCGGGGGGGTCCGTGCCCCCCCCCATGCTGCTACCAGGAGGGGGGCCGGGGGTGCTGCCCCCTCCCCAAGCTGCTCATTGGGGTGCAAGTGGAGGGCTGGGGGCTGTGCTGGGGGTGATGTGCGGGGAGGGGGCTGTGGTGCCCCAAGAAGGGGGTGCTGGGCCCCCCGGTTACACGGCGTGGGGGGACAGGTCCTCGTCCTCCGTGAGGGGGCTGGGACCCCCCAGCAGCGGGGGGTGGGGGGTGTCACGGGCCAGCAGGAGGGCGAAGCCTGGGGGGAGAGGAGGGTGAGCTCGGGGAGCCCGGGGGGGCTCGGGGAGGTTTGGGGGGGGATTTGGGGTACCTGGTGTGCCTTTGTGCAGGACAAGACTCTCGCTGGGCTCGTCCCCCTGGAAAAATTGGGGGGGGCCCTGAGGGGTCCCACAAGCCCCAACCGTGCCCACCCCCTTCCCCAGGGGACCCCACCCCATCTCCCATCCTACCCCCCACCCTGTTCTCCCCCTCCCCAGCCCCACCCCGACCCCAGAACCAGCCCCCGGGGCCGTGTGTTCCCCCCCACTCCTCTCCAGCCAGAGCCCCCCCAGCCCCAAAACCAGCTGACCCCACTTGCAGCCCCCCTAGCCCGGCCCCCACATCACCCCCACCCCCACATTGCCCACAGCCCCCCACCACCCCCAGTCCCACGGCCCCCCACCACCCAGACCCCCCCAGCCCCCCATTGCCCCCGTCCCTTCCCAGCCCCCCCCACCCCCTTTGCCCCCCATACCTGTCCCGGGGCAGGTCCCGGCTCCCAGGGGCCCTCCCAGCCCCCCCACTCGTGCCCCCCAATTCCATTGCGCCCCAGGTCCTGGGGGTCCTGCGTCAGGCAGGGGGGGCTGGGCCTGGGTGGGGGGGGCCTCTCTGGGGGTATCGGGGACCCCCCTCGTGGGCTGGGGACCCCCTCACCCAGCGGCCCCAGAGACCCCCATGCGGGGGGGCTGGGGAGGGGGGGAGTGTCCGGAGGGGGCCCCTCCTCATCCAGGGGGGTGCCAGGGGGGCTGGGGAGGGGGGGAGTGTCTGGAGGGGGGTCCTCCTCATCCCGGGGGGGTCTGGGGGGCGACCCCAAATCAGGAGTGCTGGGGAGGAGCAAGGGCTCTACCCCATAAGTGCTGTCAGGGTACCCCGACCCAGGGGGGCCAGGGGGGGCCTCCATCCTGGGGGGGCTGAAGGGGGGCCCAGATGTGGCGGGTGGGGACCCCGACCTGGTGGTGGCAGAGCTGGGGGTCCCCAGGGTGATGGAGTGAGGGGTCCCTGTCCCCATGGGGCTGGGAGGGGTCCCAGTGGCGGCACATTGGGGGGTCCCCATCACCACAGGGCTTGAGGGGCTCCTCGGGGTGACAGAGGGAGGAGTCCCTGTCCCCGGGGGGCTCCTGGGGGTCCCGGTGGTGGCACACTGGGGGGTCCCTGTCCCCACAGGACTGGTGGCATGGGGGGACTCTGCTCGGGCCGGGCTCGGGGGGGTCTCCAGAGTGGCAGAGGGAGGGGTCCCACTCCCCGGGGGGCTGATGAGGGTCCCCAGGGTGGCACACGGCGGGGTCCCTGTCCCTACAGGACTGGTGGCACGAGGGGACCCTGCTTGGGCTGGGCTGGTGGGGGTCCCCAGGGTGGCACACGGCGGGGTCCCTGTCCCCGCGGGGCTGGGGGGCAGGGGCGGCGGGGGTCGGCCCGGGCTGGGGGGCGGTGCCCCGCGGGAGGCGCCGGGCGGGGGGGCCCGGGGGGGCTCCGGCCGGCGGAAGATGAAGGCGGATTCCGTCAGGCTGCGCTGGTACCGCAGGAACGGCCGGCGGGCACCTGGGGGGAGGGGGGTCAGCAGGGACCCCCGGCACCCCCGCAACCCCCAACCCCGCCGTGGGGGCACCTACCGGGGGGGCCGCCGGGCAGGGCGGGGCCGGACGTGGACCCGGAGCGCTCCCGCTGCCGGAAGAATTCCCGGGGGTTCTGGGTGCGCTGCGAGACGAGGATGGCGGCTTCCTGCGGGATCGGGGGGTCAGCGGGGACAGGGCACGGGGACGGGGCACGGGGACGGGGCACTGAGTGTCCCCGTGACCCGGGGGCAGGGTGGGACCCGTCCCGGCACTCACGGCCGCCGTCCCGCTGCCCCCTCTGCTCCCCCTGCGCTCCCGCTCGGCCGCCTCGTGTTCCCGCTGCTGCTGCTCCTGCGGGACACGGGGACGATGGGAACCACGGATTGCCCGGGATGGAGCCCTGGATCCCCCGAGAGCGACTCCCTGGGTCCTGCTGGGGTGGAGCCCTCACATCCCTCCGGGATAGATCCCCCCAGGATGCCCCCGAAACAGACTCCCTGTATTCCCCAGGATGGACCCGATGGATCCCGCAGGATGGACCCCCCAGATCCCCTGGGATGAACCCCCTCAGATAGCCCCAGATCGACTCCTGGAACCCCCCAGGATGGGCCCCCTGGATGCCCTCAGGATGGATGCCCCAGATCCTTCTGGGATGGACTCCCTGTCTCCTTCCAGGATGGACCCACTTGATCCCGCAGGATTGACCCCCCAGATCCCCTGAGATGGACTCCCCCGATCTTCCCGGATCCCCTGGCATGGACACCCTGGATCCTGCTGGGATGGAGGCCCTGGATCTCCCAGGACAGACCTCCCGGATTCCCCCAGGACCCCCCTTCCTGCCCCCTCCCCTCTCACCCATCGCTCCTGCTCCTTCCTCCGCTCCTCGGCGTCCAGCCGTGCCTGCTCCTGCCTGCGGGGCCGGGGGGGGGTCAGGGGGGCCGGCTGGGCCTCCGTGCTTGGGACAGGGGGACGGGACACAGGGACGGGAGGAGGGCGTGGGAACACGGGGATGGCGGATGGGACGCGGGGGTGGGACAGGGCCGGGGCCCCGCGCTGCCCCTCACCGCCGCTCCTCGATGAGCCGCTCCCGCTCCTGCAGCCGCCGCTCCCGCTCCGCGGCCCCGCGCCGCTCCTCCTCCAAGCGCTCCCGCTCCCAGCGCCGCCGCTGCTCCCGCTCCCGCCGCCGCTCCTCCTCCTTCCGCTGCTGCTCCTCCCGCTGCGCACACACCGGCATCGGCACCGGCACCGGGACACCCAGCGGCACCGGGAACCAGTGACCTCGGCACCGGCACCGGGAACCAGTGACCTCGGCACCGGCACCGGGACACCCAGCGGCACCGGAACCAGTGACCTCGGCACCGGCACCGGGACACCCAGCGGCACCGGGAACCAGTGACCTCGGCACCGGCACCGGGACACCCAGCGGCACCGGGACCAGTGACCTCGGCACCGGCACCGGGACACCCAGCGGCACCGGGAACCAGTGACCTCGGCACCGGCACCGGGACCAGTGACCTCGGCACCGGCACCGGGACACCCAGCGGCACCGGGAACCAGTGACCTCGGCACCGGCACCGGGACACCCAGCGGCACCGGGACCAGTGACCTCGGCACCGGCACCGGGACACCCAGCGGCACCGGAACCAGTGACCTCGGCACCTTGACCGGGCCCCCACTGCCGTGGGCACCGGCACAGGGAACTGGCACTGGGAGTGGGACCCCCCAGCCTCGGCACCAGGACCGGGACACCCCCAACCTCGGCATTGGGACTGGGAAACCCCCCACTCTGCACTAGGACCCCCCCGACATCCCCACCAGGACCCCACAGCCTCAGCACTGGGACCGGGACCCCACTGCACTCCACGCCGGGACTGGGACCCCACCGGGCCCGGCACTGGGACCCCCGGGCTCAGCCCCGTGGCCTGAGGCAACAGCCGTGACTCCATCTCCGGGGCACCGTGGGGACCCCCCAGCCCCTCCCCAGCCCTCCGCGGCCCCCACCTCGGCCTGTTCCCAGAAGGAATGGCGCTGGGTGCGCTGGATCTCCAGCGCCGGGTTGGTCTTGCGGTAGTTGGTTCCCTGGGGAGCACGGGGGGGTCAGGGTGGGACCCCCGGCACCCCTCAACACCCCCCGGCACCCCCTGCCCGGGGACCCCCGGGAAGGGTGAGCGAGCACCCATCGCCCACCGGTGCCCTCCCCATCTCTCCCCCCAGACCCCCACTCACCACCAGCTCCGGGATATCCGGGAGGGTTCCCCTCCTGGGGGCGCGGGGGCCGGGGGGCTCCAGCTGTGCCAGCGCCCGGCGCAGCCCCTCCACCGTCACGTCCTCGGCACGGCGGGCGCTGACCAGGGCCGTGGCCTCCTGCCACCGGGACGGGACTGCGTCACCCCCCCGGCACCCACAGCCCCCCCTGCACCCCCGCACCCCGCAGGGATCCGGGGAATCCCGGCGCCATTCCCTGGGATGTGTCGGATGTGAGGCTGGATCCAGATGTGAGGCCGGACCCAGATGTGGGACCGGATCCAGATCCCAGACCCAGGCGGATCTCCGGAAGCCGGGCTGAGAGGATGGGGAGGGCAGGACCCCCCCGTCAGGGCGGAATGGGGGGGGCAGGGATCCCAACCACAGCTCCGGCGCCGCGGCCAAGACTGGGAGCACTGGGAACGCGGCGGCTGAGTCAGCAGCGCCAGGAATGCGCCCGGGCACAGGCAAAGGTCGGGCCGGCGGGATGGAGGGGTTAGGGGGGAAGGAATGGGGACACGGGGGGAGTGGAGACCCCCACAGCCCTCCCGAGGCCCCCCAGGGGCTCCGCGCCCCCCACTCACCCTGAAGAAGCTCCGGATGGCCGGCAGGTGCCCGGCACACTCCGCCCGCTGCGACTCCGGCACCTTCTCCCCGACCTGGCACCGCACCCACCGCTCAGCACGGGGGGTCCCATCCAGGGGTCCCCCCAGGCCTCCCCCCCCACTCACCCAGCTGATGAGGACGATCCGGGGGGTGCCAGCGCCGGGATCGGGGACCCGGCACAGCCCGTACATGACGCTGCCCGCGGAGAATTTTCCAGCGAGCTCATCCGGCCCCCCGGCTGCAAGGAGGGGGCGTCAGGGGGGACATGGGGACATGAGGGACCCCCAGTATCTCCCCAGAAGCATCGCTCCCGGTACCTCCGGAATCCAGGAGCTTGAGGTCGTGGTGCTTCTCATAGCCGAAGACGGCCCTGGGGGGGGAGGTCAAGGTGGGAGGGTCAGGGTGGGGGTCCCACAAGGGGGACCTGCCAGGTTGGGGCACCCCTCGTGTTCCCCCATGCCACCAGCCCAGGATGAATTCATGGAAGTGCCGCCGGCAGCATCCGCCCCCGGGACAATGGGAATGTGGGAAGCGCCGGAGCGGCACGGCCCCCTCAAAGCCCCCCCGCCCTCGGCGGTCCGGGACCCCCCGCCCGGCGCTGGGGGGGCTCCGAGGGCCCCATCCCGGAGGGACCCTCCTCCCCCGGCACTCCCAGGGCTCTGCCCGCCTTTGTCTCCTCGTGGCTCCGGTTCCGGGCGCACGCGGGACACGGCTCGGCACGGCCCCGGGAGCACGCGTGGAGCGCGGCACGGCACGTCACGCGTGTCACGGCATGTCGCGACAGGCTGTGGCGTCACATGGCGGGACAGGGCCCGGCACGCGGGCGGGCGGGCGCCGGGAGGAGCCGGCGCTGGAGCGGGTCCAGCCGCGCTGCCGGGGCAGGGGGCAGTGCCCGGCCGGCCGGGGGCCACGGTGACGGGCGGCCCCGTGTCGCCGGGGGGGCTGCGGGGCCGGCGCAGTCCCGGGGCCGTGACCCCCGGCCCCAGGATGGGGGCTCTGGGGGACACCGGCTCCAGCCCCTCAGCACCGGCACCGGTGCGGGGCCGTCCCGGGACCACCGTCCCGGGACCCGCTTCTCCCCCGTGCAGCCGGGCGGGGCCCCCCCTCCGGCACCCCGGGGTGCCCCTCCGGCCCCGCAGCCCCCCCGTGCCCGCCCTGCCCCTCCCCGGGTGGCGGCGCCGCTCCCAGCCCGGCGGCACCGGGAGGGACCGGGCAGGACGGGACGGGACGGGACCAGGCGGGTCTCCCGGTTCCCAGCACGGCGCCGGGCGGGGCTCAGGCCCAGGACCCCCCCTTCGGGCCTGCATCCCCCGGCCGGGACCCCGGCACGCGCTGGACCCCCGTCCCGGTGCCGGTAGCGGTGCCTCTCGGACCGCCCCCCTGCCGCGTGCTCCTGCCCGTTCCTGCTCCCGGGTCCCGGTCCCGGTGCCCGTTCCCTGCTCCCGGACCCAGTCCCCTCTTCCGTCCCCATTCCCGGTGCCGATTCCCCATTCCCGTCCCCGTTCCCGGTCCCCAGTCCCGGTCCCAGTCCCCAGTCCCGGTCCTCCCCGCCCCCAGTCTCACCAGTCGGTCCCAGCCCGGGGGTTCCCCACGTCCTCCCGCGCCGCCAGCAGCGCCAGCCGGTACCGCTCCAGCCCCGGCCCCGCCATCCCGAGCCCGGGGCCGATCCCGAACCCGGGGCCGGCTGCACCGCCGCCCTGCGCCCGCCCCTCCCTCCCCCGCCGCCCCCCCGGCACCTTCCGCCGCCCACGGGCGGCACCGGGCGGGGCGGGGGCGGGAGCGGCCGGGAGGCACCGGGACGGGACGGGACAGGCGGCGCTGGGAGCGCTGGGAGCGCTGGGACGCGGGTGCTGGGACAGGGCCCCGCACTGGGATGAGCTCCAGCACCGGGACAGAGTCCCGTACGGGGATGGTGGCCCTGTATTGGAATTATGGCCCTGCAGTGGGATGTGGGTCCTGCACTGGGATGGGGGTCCCATACTGGGATGAGGGTGCTCTGGGACACGGGTGCAGGTCCCAGGATCCCTCACAGGGAGGTGGGTGCTGTGCCCGGGTCAGCTTTGGAATGTGGGTGCGGTGCCAGGGTCCCACACCGGGATGAGGGTCCCAGACTGGGACGTGGGTGTAGGTCCCAAGGGTCCCATACTGGGATAAGGGTGCTGTGCCAGGATCCTATGCTGGGATGACGGTTCCACACTGGAATGTGGGTGCTGGGCCAGGGTTCTGGACTGGGATGTGGGTGCTGTGCACCGTCCCAGACTGGGATGTTGGCCCAGGTCCCAGAGCCCTACACTGGGACGAGGGTGCTGTGCCAGGATCCAGCACTGGGCCAAGGGGAGGGGTCCCCATCCTCATCCTGCCCCACTTACCCCCTGTCTCTTCCCCCTGTCCCCGAAGCCTCTCCTGCAGTTCCTTTATTGTGCCAGAAAAGAGGATTTTGGGGTGCTGGGGGTGCCCCCGGCCACCCCCCCGACCATGAATATGGCCCTGGGGACACCCCAGCCCAGCGTCTGGCCCGCCCCGTCCCCCCTCCCTGTCCCGGAGCCTCTCCTGCCATTCCCTTATTTGGGCACCGCGACTGGAAAATCCCAAACCCCCAGGGAGGGAAAAAATGCCGGGAAATGGGATCTTGGCCCCAGGGATGCCCCCAGCCCAGTGCCTGGCCCACCCTGTCGCCCCCCGTCCTAGTGCCCTAACTGGTGTGGCTGGTGTTACTGGTATGACTGGTGTTGCTGGCATTACTGGTGTTACTGGCATTACTGGTGGTACTGGTGGTACTGGTGCTGCTGCTGCTCTCACTGGTGTTACTGGTGGTACTGGTGCTGCTGCTCTCACTGGTGTCACTGGTGTCACTGGTGTCACTGGTGTAACTGGTGTTACTTGTCACTGGTGTCACTGATGTTACTGGTGTCACTGGTGCCACTGGTGTCACTGGTGCAAGTGGTGTTATTCGTCACTGGTGTCACTGGTGTAACTGGTGTCGCTGGTGCAACGGTTGCCACTGGTGTCGCCGTTGTCGCTGGTGTCACTGGTGTCACTGGTGTCGTTGGTGTCACTGGTGTCACTGTTGTCACTGGTGTCGCTGGTGTCGCTGTTGTCACTGGTGTTACTGATGTCACTGGTATCACTGGTGTCACTGGTGTCGCTGGTGTCACTGTTGTCACTGTTGTCACTGGTCCCACTGGTGTCACTGGTGTCACTGGTATCACTGGTATCGTTGGTGTCGTTGGTGTCGCCGTTGTCACTGGTGCCACTGGTGCCATCGCTGTTGTCACTGGTGTAACTGGTGTCACTGGTGTCACTGGTATCACTGGTGTCACTGGTGTCACTGGTGTCACTGGTGTTACTGGTGTCACTGTTGTCACTGGTGTTACTGGTGTTACTGGTGTCGCTGTTGTCACTGGTGTCACTGGTGTCACTGCTGTCGCTGTTGTCACTGGTGCCACTGGTGCCATCGCTGTTGTCGCTGGTGTCACTGGTATCACTGTTGTCACTGGTGTCACTGTTGTCACTGGTATCACTAGTGTCACTGGTGTCACTGGTGTCACTGGTGTCGGTGTTGTCACTGGTGTCGCTGTTGTCACTGGTGTCACTGGTGTTACTGTTGTCACTGGTGTCGCTGGTGTCACTGGTGTCACTGGTGTCACTGTTGTCACTGGTGTCACTGGTGTCGGTGTTGTCACTGGTATCACTGGTGTCACTGGTGTCACTGTTGTCACTGGTGTCACTGGTGTCACTGGTGTCACTGGTGTCGGTGTTGTCACTGGTGTCACTGGTGTCACTGGTGCCACTGGTGTCACTAGTGCCATCGCTGTCGCCGTTGTCGCCGGTCCCTGTCCCCCCGTTCTCCCCCCGCGATCCCTCCGGTGGGCGTGGCATACTGAGGGGCGTGTCCCTGAGCACGCCCATTTGTGGGCGTGGCCGGGGCGGGTGGGCGTGGCCGGGGCGGTGCAGTCACGTGGCGCGCGGCGCCCCCTGGCGGCGCTCCTTTGTCCGCGCGCGGGGCGGGGCCGCGGGGGGCGTGGCAGCGCGGGCGGGGCCGCGCGGGATTGGCGGGGCGGGGCGGGGGCGGGGCGGGGCGTGCCGCGGCCACGCGCGCTGATTGGGCGAGCGGCGGGGAGGGGCGGGGCGGGAGGGGCGGGGGTCGGTAACGGGCCGGGCCCGGGTCGGGGCCGCGCGGGGGGCGCCGAGCGGGGACCCCCGCGCCCCCATGGACCCCGACGTGGACTACGAGCGCCCCAACGTCGAGACCATCAAGTGCGTCGTGGTGGGCGACAACGCGGTGGGCAAGACGCGGCTGATCTGCGCCCGCGCCTGCAACGCCACGCTGAGCCAGTACCGGCTGCTGGCCACGCACGTGCCCACCGTGTGGGCCATCGACCAGTACCGCGTCTGCCAGGAGGTGAGGGCGGGGGGCACCGCCGGGCAGCGCCGGGCAGCGCCGGGCAGCGCCGGGCATCGGGAGGGCGACAGCGGGAGGGGGGTTACCGGGGTACGCCGGGCACGGGGGGCACCAGGGCGGGGGAGGCACCAGGGGCCACCGGGCACCGGGAGGGACACCGGGGGGGGAACCGGGAGGGGACCCCGGGGGTATAGCGGGGTGGTACTGGGAGTACCGGGCGGGGCGGTCGGTGATGGTGCCGGTCCCGGTGCCGGTCCCGGTGCCGGCAGGTGCTGGAGCGCTCCCGCGATGTGGTGGACGAGGTCAGCGTCTCCCTGCGCCTCTGGGACACCTTCGGGGACCATCATAAGGATCGGCGCTTCGCCTACGGCAGGTGGGACCCCGACCCGCCACCGGCACCCCGAGCCCCCCCAGCGGCACCCCGACCCCCCCAGCCCTGCCCACCCAGCGCACACAGAGCCAAAGGAGCCCCTTGGGCTCCTGCCAGCGCCCAGAGAGCAGCTCCGGCACCCCAAACCCTCCGAGGGGCGGCGGGACTGCCTCGCCCCCGGCCGGGGATGGCTTTGGGGGTACCCTGACCCCAACACTGCGTCCCCCGAGCCCCTGCCCCGAGTAGAGATCCCGGGTGCTCGCGGCCCCCCCGGCGCTGTGGGTGGGGGGCGTCTCTGAGGGGCTGTTGGAGTGCGGAACCCTTCCCTGGGGGCGCCGGCCTGGCCGCAGGAGGGCCCCCCCGGCCCCCCCCGGTTCCTCGGCTGTAAACAGCCGTCCCCGTGGCCGCCGGCACGTCCGGGCTCTTATCGCCGCCGCCCCGCGCCAGCCCCGCGGCACCGCTAATCAACCCGCGGCACGGCGGGGCCCGGGGCCGGGGGGGTCGGGGGGGCCGGTGGCGGCTATCTTGGTCCGGGACACGGGCCCGGCTCCAGCGGCACCTCCCGGTCACGTCCCGGCCGAGCACGGACTAAAAACAACCCGGGCCTGGGGCCACGCGGCTGCTGCGGGGACCTGGGGGTGCTGGCACTCTCCCCGTGTCCCCTGGCACCTGCCCGCTGTCCCCTGGCACCCCCGTGTCCCCTGGCACCCCCGTGTCCCCTGGCACCCCCGTGTCCCCTGGCAATCCCTCGTGTCCCCTGGCAATCCCCCATGCGCCCTGGCACCTTGCACCCCCCGAGCCGGGGCCAGGAGGGCGGTGACAGCCCCACCGTGGGCGCAGGGACAGGGCTGGGGGTGGCGGGCAGGGTCTGTCCCTGGGGCTGGGGGCTGGTACCCACCCGGCCAGCCCCTGTGGGACCCCCCCGTGCATGCTCGGGGGCCAGGCCCCCCCGGTGCTGACCCAAGCCAGGGCAGCCCAAGCCCAGGGCTTGGCTGATGGGGTGACCCAGAGCCAGGTCCCATCGGGTCCCTCCTTGGCCTCACTGCCCCTGCCATGGGGCCCTGGGGGCTGTGGGGCTTCCATGGTTGTGGGGCCTCTGGGCTCTGTGGGGCTCCCAGGGTTTCCTGGGACCCCCTGGGGACCATGGGACTCCCCTGGCCATGGGACTCTTGGGGGTCTGTGGGACTCTTGGGGGTCTGTGGGTGCCCTCGGGGTCTGTGGGGTTTCTGAGGGTCTATGGGGCCACCATAATCAAGGGGCTCTCAGTGGGTCATGGGACTCCTGAAGGCTGGGGGCAGTGTGCCAGGATGGTGCCCCCCGAGCAGGGGGTGTTTGGAGCCGCAGGGTGACAGTGTCTGTGGCCGTGGGGTGACGCTGGGGTGGCACCGGGGCAGCGCTGCCCTCCCGTCCTGCTCGTGCCCCCAGGTCGGACGTGGTCGTGCTCTGCTTCTCGCTGGCAAACCCCAACTCGCTGCGGCACGTGAAGACCATGTGGTACCCCGAGATCAAGCACTTCTGCCCCCGCACGCCCATCGTGCTGGTGGGCTGCCAGCTGGACCTGCGCTACGCCGACCTGGACGCCGTCAACCGCGCGCGCCGGCCGCTGGCCAAGTGAGCCCCCGGGCCACCCACCTGGGACCGCCCCAGCCCCACGGGGACGGGGACCCCCCAGTGTACCGTCCCGGGGACCCCAGCCGGCCCCATGGGAATGGGGACCCCTCCCTCTGCTGCCCAGGGGACCCCCCGTTTTGCCACTACCAGGTCAGGGGGTGTCCCTGCCCGTGCCTGTGTCCCCCCGACTCCCCTGGGTGGGGGCCCCTGACAGCACCTGTGGGGTAGAGCCCCCGCCCGCCCCAGCACTCCTGGGTTGGGGCGTCCCCCCGGAGCCCCCAGCACCCCCTGGGGAGCCGCTCCTCAGCCCCCCCAGCCCCTGCCCTGTCCGTGCCCCCACAGGCCCATCAAGCCCTCGGACATCCTGCCGCCGGAGCGGGGGCACGAGGTGGCGCAGGAGCTGGGGGTGCCGTACTACGAGACCAGCGTGGTGGCGCAGTTCGGGGTGAAGGACGTGTTCGACAACGCCATCCGCGCCGCGCTCGTGTCCCGCCGCCACCTGCAGTTCTGGAAGTCCCACCTGCGCAAGATGCAGCGCCCGCTGCTGCAGGCGCCCTTCCTGCCCCCCAAGCCCCCCCCGCCCCTCATCCAGGTGCCCGACGCGCCCCCCGGGCTGGGGGGGGGCCCGGCCGCGCTGTTCCAGGCCCCGCTCTGCGCCGACGTCGTGTTCCAGCTGCAGGGCGGGCACCGCGTCTTCGCCCACCGCGTGTTCCTGGCCACCGCCTGCTCCCGCTTCTACGACCTGTTCACGCTCGAGGGGACCCCCGGCGAGGGGGACGGGGGCACCCGCGACCTGTCGGGGTGGGGCCGCGGGTTCCTGAGCCTGCGCTGGGAGGAGGTGCCGGAGCCGGCGGCGGGGCGGGCGCGGCGCATGGCGGTGGTGGCCATGGACCGGGCCGTGCGGCCGGAGCCGCTGCGCGCCGTGCTCGAGTACCTGTACACCGGGCGGCTGGAGCGGCCCCACGCCGACCTGCGCCAGGTGGGCGCCGTGGCCGAGCTGCTCGAGGTGTTCGACCTGCGCATGATGGTGGCCAACGAGCTCAACCAGGAGAGCTTCATGAACCAGGAGATCACCAAGGCCTTCCACGTGCGCCGCGCCAACCGCGTCAAGGAGTGCCTGGCCAAGGGCGTCTTCGCGGGTACGGGGGCCCCGGGGGGGCTGTGAGGACAGGGGGGTCACCCAGCTCCGTCCCCTCCGGCCGGTGTCCCCCTCCTGTGATGTCGGCTTGGACACAGGGCTCCAGTCACCCTGATCCCCTCCCACCACTGAGGCCTTTGGGGTCTGGGGTCCCGCAGCCCTTGTCACAGTCAGTCATGGGGGGGGCTGCCAGGGGTCCGGTGCTGACAGTTCTGGGCAGGGGTGACCAAGAGGTGATTGTCCCATAGTGGGGGGCTCTGGTGGCCAAGGGGGGCCTCTCCCTGGGCTGGGGTGGGCAAGGGGTGTCTGAAGGGTGGTTGTCCCTGGTCTGTGATGTCTGAGGGGTGTCTGTCCCCCCTGAGCTGTCCCCTGTCCCCCCTGAGCTGTGCCCTGTCCCCAGACGTGGTGTTCCGTGTGGATGACGGGCTGGTGCCGGCGCACAAGCCGCTGCTCATCGCTGGCTGTGACTGGATGAGGGCCATGTTCCGGGGGGGCTTCCGCGAGAGCTACGCCCAAGAGGTGGGGGCTGGGGGGCTGGGGGGACCCACTGGCTCTGCCATGGGGCTGCTGGAAGGGTGGGCATCTTTGGGTGGGGTCTGGGGGCTGCTCGGACCCCCCTCTGAGCCCTGACACAGCTGGGTCCTGCTTCCCTTCTGCTGGGGAGAAAGTGGGGGGCTCTGCTGGGTCAGGGAGTTCTGTGCTGGGCCTGGGGGGATTATTCCAGGGCTGGGGGGCTCTGCTGGATCGAGGGGCGCTGTGCCAGGGCTGGGGGGGCTATGTTGGGGCTGGGGGAGCTGTTCTGGGTGAGGGGGATGGTATCAGGGCTGGGGGCCTGTGCCAGACAGGGGACTCTGCAGGGGTTGTGGGATGGTTGTGCTGGGTCGGGGGGGCTGTGCTGGGTCAGGAGGGGCTGTGCCAGAGTTGTGGAGGGCTGTGCCGGGGCTGAGGGGGCTGTGCCAGGTCAGGCACTGCCAGGAGGGTCCCTCCTTGCCCCGGCCCCCCCGGGGGTGGCTCCAGCGCCGCCAAACCCGTCCCTGGTGCCGCAGGTATCCCTGCCCGGCACCAACTGCGCCTGCCTCCGCGCCGTGCTCGACTTCCTTTACACGGGGGTCTTCACCCCCACGCCCGACCTGGACGCCATGGAGCTGCTCATCCTCACGGACCGGCTGTGCCTGCCGCGGCTGCAGGCGCTCACCGGTGAGACCCCCCCCCCCCCCGTGTCCCCTGACGTCACCCGCCAATACACTGCCGGTGCCGCGGGGTCGGATCGATCTCCCTGTGTGTCATTCCCCGCCCTTGCGCAATCCCGGGGGGGCCTGGCTCACCCCGGGGGGCACATCCCCGGTGAGTGACCCCCCCTGCCCCGCTGCCCCCAGAGCAATACGCCGTGGACGAGCTGCTCCGAGCCTTCATGCAGCGCGTGGAGATCGACGAGCAGGTCATCATCTACCTGGAGATGACGCAGGTACGGGGGGCTGGGGGGCACGGAGGACCCCCGGGGGGGGCACAGGGACCCCCGGGGGGTGCGGGCAGTGGGGTGACCCCCCCGTGCCCCCCCCAGTTCCACAACGCCCACCAGCTGGCCGCGTGGTGCCTGCACTACATCTGCACCAACTACAACCGCGTGTGCCGCCGCTTCCCCCGCGAGATGAAGTTCATGTCCCCAGGTACGGGGGGCCGGGGGGCGCGGGGGGGCTCGGGGGGCGTCCCTGCCGTGCCCTAAGCCCCGGGCTGCCCCCGCAGAGAACCAGGCGCACTTCGAGCGGCACCGCTGGCCCCCGGTGTGGTACCTGAAGGAGGAGGATCTGTACCTGCGCTCCAAGAAGGAGCGGGAGCGCGAGGAGCAGCTCCAGCGCAAGCAGCACCCCCGCAGCAAGTGGTGCTTCTGGCGGCCCTCGCCCCCCGTGTCCTGAGCTGGGGACGAGGGGCTGGGACCCCCGCGTGGGGCTGGGGGTCTTGGCTGGACTGGGAGCCCCTGTGTGGGGCTGGGGGGCTCGGCCGGGCTGGGGGTCCCCGTGTTGGGCTGAGGGGCTCGAGGCTGGGACCCCCACATGGAGCTGGGGGGCTTGGATGGGCTGGGGGTCCCTGTGCTGAGCTGAGGGGCTTGAGGTTGGGACCCTCACACTGGGCAGGGGAGCTCAGCTGGGCTGGGGGTCCCTGTTCTAAGTGAGGGGCTTGGGGCTGGGGCTCCCACGCTGGGCTGGGGGGCTTGGCTGGGCTGGGGCTCCCACGCTGGGCTGGGGGTCCCTGTGCTGGGCTGGGGCTCCCACGCTGGGCTGGGGGTCCCTGTGCTGGGCTGGGGCTCCCACGCTGGGCTGGGGCTCCCACGCTGGGCTGGGGCTCCCACGCTGGGCTGTGCGGCTCAGGTTCGGGACCCCCACGCTGGAATGGGGGGCTCAGCCCCAGGGACTCCACACAGAACTGAAGGGCTGGGCCCTATGACCCCCACCCTGGGCTGGGGGGCTCGGCCTTGGGATCCTCATGCTGGGCTGTGGGGCTTGGCCAGGCTGGGGGTCCCCACCCTGGGCTGGGGGGCTCGGCCAGCCTGCTCCGAGGGCCTGTTTACCTGCCCCACCCCTGGCTGTTTACAGGCTCTGCTGGGGCACAGCCCCCTGCCCACCGTGCCTTCCCCCCGGGGGGGCCACGCCGAGCCCCCCGGCAGGGCCCCCCGCCCCGGCCAACGCTGGTGCTACCTCTGACCGAGCAGTATTGGGGCTGGGGGCGTGCAGGGAGCGGGGGCACTGCCGCCCCCCCCGTCTTTCTTGAGGGCTTCTCCCCCTGCAGGGCTCTCTGGTGCTGTATTTTCTCCCCCCCGGGGGTGGGGGGGCCAAGCTGTGAGCAGGGTGGGGTGGGGGGTGGGCGTGGGGGGGTCCCTGGGTGCTTGTGTGGCTGCGAGAGCCCCCGGCTCATCTCTGTGCCTTGGACGGGCCCCCGGGCTCTGGGCCCAGGGCGACACTGTCCCTGTCCCTGGGCTGTGTCCCCCTGGAGTGGGGGTGGCACCGTCCAACCCCTCCAGGCTGAACTGCACAACCATTTTTACACTTTTTTACCCCAGGAGCACAGCGGCCCCCAGGCCTTCCAGGGCCCCCCCGGCCTGGAGTGGGCCCCCCCGGCCTGGAGTGGGCCCCCCCGGCCTGGAGTGGCCCCCCCGCCTCAGCAGCAGCTGTTTTAACCTTTAATAAAGCTTTTTGTAACAGACTCTGAGTGCCCCCCATCCCGCTCTGCCCCCCAAACCCCTTCCCATAGGAAGGAGCAACACTGGGGGGCTTCATTCGGGTGTATTTATTGGGGGGGTTATGAAGTACAGGAGGGTTGGGAACAGGAGTGGGGGGCCCTGACCCACACTTGGGGGTGCAGCTCACGGGTTGGGGGAGACACAAGTGGGACACATGGGTGGGGTCATTTACTGGGGGTCAGATCCCTGTCCATGGCTCGTCCCCCAGCGTGGCAGGAGTGGCTGGGGGGGCAGGCTGGGGGCTCCCCCCATCAGGGCCTGTCCCAGGCTGAGCCCCCCCTTGTCTGTGTGTCCTCCCCACGGCCTCACAAGGTCCTGGGAGCAGAGCCCGGGGTCACGTCAGCTCCCACGGGGGGGCCAGGGCAGGGTAGCCCCCCGGGGGGGTCAGGGGCAGCCGGGGGGACCTGAGGACATCCCTGAGGTACTGCTGCAGCTGCTGCTGCAGTTTCCAGCCCCGCAGCACAGCTGGGGCCTCGCACATCTGGCCAGGGGCTGTGGGGTCCCACGGGGGTGTGGGTTCCCACGGGAGCTTGGGGTCCCATGAGGCTGTGGGGTCGTGGGGTCCTAGAAGAGGTTGGGGTCCCACAGGGCTGTGAGGTCCCACAGGGGTGTGGGGTCTCCCAGACTCCCCATGTCCCCACTGATCCCCCACTGCCTCCCATCCCGGTCCCCGTGTGACCGGAGTTCTCGGGGCCCACGGGAGCTGCCCCGCGGCTGGGCCGGGCTCAGGGCTGGGCCGGGCTCAGGGCTGGGCCAAGCTCAGGGCTGGGCCGGGCTCAGGGCTGGGCCGAGCTCAGGGCTGGGCCGGGCTCAGGGCTGGGCCGAGCTCAGGGCTGGGCCAGGCTCAGGGCTGGGCCGGGCTCAGGGCTGGGCCAGGCTCAGGGCTCTCCTGGCCAGGGCAGAGCAGCAGGTAGCACAGGTTTCCCGGGATCCTCCCGTCTGGGCCGAGCCCGTTCCCAGCCACGCAGCCCTCTGGGAAGGGTGGGGGGCCACGGGAGGATCCCAGGACCTGGAGGGGGGGCCATGGGAGTATCTTGGGGATCCCCTCGATGGGGTGGCTCCAGAGCAGCTCCGGCCCTCGGGAGGGCTTTGGGCACGGGGGCATCCGGCCCAGCTCCCCCTCACATCCCCTCGGAGCTGGAGGGGGTCTGTGCTCACCCCTCGCCCGCGGTGCTGGATCGGCCCGACGTTCCCGACGTTCCCGATGTTCCTGATGTTCCCGACGTTCCCAGCGTTCCCGGCGTTCCCGGCTCAGGCCGGGCCGTAGCAGAGGATCTCGCTCAGGTCGTAGCCGGTGACAGCGAAGGTGTCCCCGGCGGGGTCGCAGAAGCGGGCGCCGCAGACCTGCGTGTCCGTCACGCACTCGGCGTGGCAGTGCTGGATCTGTGGGACAGCGGCCGGAGCAAGGCCGGGACGGGGCAGCCACGGCTCCAGGGACACGGCCCAGGCCCCAGGGAGCAGATGTGGCTCCAAGGGCCACATCCCTGTCCCAGGCCCAGACTCACCTCGACATCATCCGTGTCCGGGTCCCTGCTGAGCTTCCAGACGTGGACAAAGGAATCCTCTGCGCCCGACAGCAGCTGCGGGGGAGCGGAGGGGCCGTGGGGACACCGCGGGGGTGGCAGCGCCAGGGCCAGGAGGGGACACTGGGGTGGGATTCCAGGAGGGATTCCAGGGTGGAATGCTAGGGTGGGATGCCAGTGGGATTCCAGGTGTGAAGCCGGCTTGGCATGCAGGTGGGGTGCCGGTGTGGGATGCTGGGGTGTGATGCTGGGTGTGGTTCCGGGTGTGATGCCGGGTGTGGTTCCGGGTGTGATTCGGGGTGGGATGCCGGGTGGGATGCCCTGACCCCCCCGTACCTTTCCGGTGAGCGGTGCCAGGTCCAGGGCGTAGATCCAGCGGGCGTGGGCGCTCACCTGGGCACGGAGCTGCCCCGTCCCTGCCTCCCACAGCCGGATCTGCCCGTTCCCGTAGCCCGCAGCCACGATCCCGTTCCACAGTGTCACCGAGGAGCAGGTGCAGCTGGGGACAGGGGCTCGTGTCACCTCCTGCCCGGGGTCCCCCCAGTCACCCTCCCGTGTGTCTGACACCCCACGGGACCCCTGGGGCTCACCCAGATCCCGGGATCTTTCCAAGCAGGGTGAACTCCTCCCCGGTGCTCCACAGGCAGAGGGTCCCGGAGTCATCAGCTGTCACCAGATCCCCAGCTGCCTCCTGTGAAAGAGATGGCTCAGGATGGGCCCTGGCACTGCCCCTGGCTCCGGGGCTGCCCCACAGGCCCCGGGAGGAGCTGACACAGCTCCCAAAGTGCTGACGGATCCTCCCGAGCGGCTCCGCTGGAACACGTCCCTGTTTGCCCAGACAGCCACAGCAAGGGCGGATTTCGAGGAACAGTCGGGGCACCCCTCCCTCCAGGATGAGTCTCGGCTCCTCCCAGCCCCGGGAATCCCACAGCCTGGCCCCAGGAGCCTCTGGAACCCATGGAGCAAAGTCCAGGGGGGCGTGTGAGGGGACGGTGACACAACAGCTCCATGTCCCCACAGTGACACAACAGCTCTGGGAACCGGTTCTGGGGATGAATTCCTTGGGGATCCCAGTGCAGGGAAAGTTCTGTGTGACTCATCAGGGAAAGTGCTGAGCAGTCTCATGTGCAGGGAGGAGGCTGATGAGCATCTGCAGGGACCCAGCCCTGGCAGCTTCCAGTGCCTAACGGAGACCCAGGAGAGCTGGGAGGGACTTTGGACAAGGGATGGAGGGACAGGACAAGGGGGAATGGCTTCCCACTGGAAAAGGGGCAATTTGGCGGGACTTTGGGAAGAAATCCTTCCCTGTGAGAGTGGTGAGGCCCTGGCACAGGCTGCCCAGAGAAGCTGTGGCTGCCCCATCCCTGGATGTGTCCAAGGCCAGGTTGGACAGGGCTTGGAGCAACCCGGGCTGGAGGGGGGTGTCCCTGCCCATGGCAGGGGGTGGGATGGAGGGGATTTAGGGCCCCCCACCCTCCCCCTTACCGGGGCCTGGCCCTGCTCGGCCGCGATGTCGGTGACGGGATCCCGGTGCTGCTCCAGGACCTCGCTCAGGGTCACGTTGGTGCCTTTGGGGGGGATGTCAAAGACCAGCACGGCCCCGGAGGACGTTCCTGCGGGTCAGGGGGTCAGCAGGGCTCAGCCCTCCCGGGCTCCCTGCCCTGCCCACAGCCAGCCCAGCTCACCCACGCAGATGAAGCGCTCCCCGGCCGCGGAGATGCCTCGGGCAAACACGGAATGTGCTGGAAGGGAAGGGTTTGTGTCACCCCTGGGGGACCCCAGGGCAGGGACTGAACCCTGTGCCAGGCACTGGGGGGTCACTCCCCAACCCTGGGGCAGGTTTGGGCACCTCACAAGACATTGAGGGGCTGGAGCGTGTCCAGGGCAGGAGCTGGGAAGGGGCTGGAGCAGCAGGAGCAGCTGAGGGAGCTGGGGGGGCTCAGCCTGGAGAAAAGGAGGCTCGGGGGGGACCTTCTGGCTCTGCAACCCCCTGACAGGAGGGGGGAGCCGGGGGGGGTCGGGCTCTGCTCCCAGGGAACAAGGGACAGGAGGAGAGGGAACGGCCTCCAGCTGTGCCAGGGGAGGCTCAGGTTGGATATTGGGGAAATTCCTCCTGGAAAGGGCTGTGCAGCCCTGGCACAGCTGCCCAGGGTGGGGGGATTTAACACCCCGTGGATGTGGTACTTGGGGCATGGCCAGGCATGTCCCTGGCAGTGCTGGGGGGCTCAGGGGCACTCACCTGCCGGGTGCTCCGGGACGTCCAGCGCGTGCCAGAACACCAGGGTGGAGCCGTCGGCCTCGTACATCTGGGACAGGGGGGACAGGGTGGGACCCGGGGGGTGACAGCCCTGGGGGAGCAGCGGGACCTCCAGGGACCCCCCCAAGCCCCCCAGCCCTCACCTGGACACCGCGTTGGGATGTGAGGACCAGGAGCACCCGGGCTGGCAGCTCGCACCAGGCGGCCTGGGGGACACAGCAGGGTGGGAGGGAGGCAGGAGTAGGACCCCCACACCCTCCTCCTGGGACCCCCCAGAACCTTCCACCAGAGGCAGGCCCCCCCTCTGCTCTCCTGGGCCCCCCCCAGACCCCACTCCTGGGGGAGGGCCCGGCCACAGCCCCCCAGGGCCAGGTGTATTTGGGGATCCCACGGGTGGGTACTTGTCAGCCTTGGGGACCCCCCCCAGTGTCCCACAAACCCCCCAAGGGGCTGCTTCCCTCTCCCCCTCCCCACAATTAGGGCACTGTGGGACCCAGGGGCCCCCTCGCCCTCCTCCCTGGCTCCGATGTCACCCGTAGTGCCAGGAGGGTGCCAGGCCCCACCTGTGCCCCCTGCCCCTCACCTGTGTGAGCAGGGGGGTGCTGAGGGCCGAGCCCCCCCCCCGCGCCGGCAGCTGCCGGGGGGGCCCCTCGGGTCCCAGCAGGCTGAGGGTGGTGCCGTGCACGGCGCCGAAGGCCCGGGGGGGCCGCGCGGGGGGGCACAGCACGGTCAGGTTGTTGTACAGGGCGGAGCTGCTGTTCCGCAGCGCCAGGGCCCGCTCCCGGCGGTACCTGGGGGGCACAGAGAGCCGGGTGTCACACCGGGCCGGGGGGGCCCAACTGATACAGGGGCACCGGGCGCAGATCCGGAGTGGTCGCGGATGGATCCAGAGAGCCGGGGCAGCTCCCAGGGGTCCGGCAGCTCCAGGGGGCTCGGGGGCGGGGGCAGGGCCGGGGGCAGATCCACCGCCCCTCCCCTCCCAGGGCCCTCCTGCCCCCCGGCCCAACGTTCTGCCCCAGGGACCCCAGAAATCCCCCCTGCCCGACCCCCGGACCGCCCCCAGTCTCCCCAGTGCCCCCCAGCTCCCCCCGCTTCCCCCCCGCTCACCCGGTGCCCGCCGCCGCCATGGAGACGCGTCGCGGCGTGATGGCGCACGGAGAGCGGCGCGCGGTGATGACGTCAGCGTTACCGTGGAGACCGGGACGCCAAGGGAGGGATGGCCGAGGTGGGACGGGGGGAACGGGGGGGGGCACCGGGGCGGGGAAAGGGGCACAGGGGGGCGGGAGGAGCTGGGGCGGGTGTGGGTGTGGGTAGTTGGAGTGTACTGGGATAAGCTGGGATGTACTGGGGTGAGCTGGGGTGTACTGGGATGTACTGGGGTGAGCTGGGGGCCCTCGCTGCCGTGGGTTGAGGTGTATGCACTGTACTGGGGTGTACCGAGATGAGCTGGGGTGGGCTGTGCTGGACCGGTCTGTACTGGAGTGTACTGGGATGAGCTGGGGGTCTGCGCCGGGGTGGGCTGTGCTGTATTGGTCTATACTGGGATGAGCTGAGAGTCCGCACTGAGGTGGGCTGTGCTGTATTGGTCTATACTGGGATGAGCTGAGAGTCCGCGCTGGGGTGGGCTGTGCTGTACTGGTCTACACTGGGGTGCACTGGGTCAGTCCCACCGGGATGCGGTGTCCCCGCTCGGCTGGGCAGGGGGAGCTGTGGGGTCTCCTGTCCCCGCGCAGAAAAAGAGATCGTCAGCCCCCAAAGCGCGACGGGACAAGTCGCACCCCCCCGCCCGGGCCTCCCCCCGGGCTTCCACCCACTCTGACACCCACACGCCCTTGGCCGAGGGCGGGAGGAGGTCCCCGCCCGGGGAACCCCTGGACGTCGAGGCCATCCTGGCCGAGCTCCTGGACCGGGTGATAGCCGAGAGCGTGCGGGCGGCGGTGGCGCGGCAGGTGAGAGACCCCTCTCCCCCGATTTGGGGGTCCTAGGGGTGTCTGGTGGGTCCGGGCGGGGGTCTCAGCGCTGTCTCTGCAGCGGGTGCCCTACACGGTGTCCCGGGCGCGGGACGCCATCCTGTGCGTCGTCGAGTGGCGGTTCCTGGCGCGGGACGAGGGGGACCCCGACCCCGGGGAGGACCCGGACCCCGAGCGAGCCCGAGCCTGGAGCGAGGACGAGGAGCCCCAGCCCTGCGTCCTGGACACCTCGGCGCAGGGCGTTGTCCCCGTCCGGCTGGTCCCTCCGTCCCTGGGAGAGGTGAGACGTGCCCCGACCACCGCGGAACCGCCCGGGGCCGCGGGACACCCGGTGTCACCCACACCGGCCCCTCTTTGTCCCCCGGGCAGGTCCCGTCCCAGGAATCCCCCGTGACAGACGAGGCTTCCTCCGAGCATCTTCTCCGGGCCCTCGACGCTGTCACCGTCCCGGCTGTCCGTCTGTCCCGGGGAGAGGTGAGACGTGCCCCGTCCCTCCCTGTGACCCCCCCCGCGCTGAGCCCCTGTAGCTCCGGGGCCACCCGGAGTGTCACCCACCCCGGCTCACCCCACGGGGCACCCCGACACCCCCACCCACACCGGCTCCCCTCTGCCCCCGGCAGGTCCCCGATGCGAAGCCCCCGAGCCAGGACCCCCCCGCAGCAGCCGGAGCTCCCCCCGCGGTTCCCGGCAGGGTCCCCGGCGCTGTTCCCACCCTGCCCGCGCCAAGGCCACCCCGCCCGAAGCCTCCCACTGCCCCCCGGTCCCCCGACAGAGAATCCCGTCCCTCGCGGCCCCCCCGGCCCCGCCCGGCCCCGCTGGGCCCCCTCCGGCCCCCGGCCCCGCGCCCGGCCGAGCCCCCGGAGCCCCCGGCGCGGGGGGACCAGCGGGCATCCCGCGGGGCCGGGCTGGGCGACCGAGAGCCAGCACCGCCATCGTCCCCCCGCGCCAGCCTGGGTTCCCTCCAGCCGGGGAGACCCCCTCGCGGCCCGGGGGCGGTGTCGGAGGGGCCCGGCCCCGGCCCGGGGGTGGCCAGGCCGGGTGCCCGGCGCGGCTCCACGCGGGTCCGGCCGCAGGTGAAGGTGCTGGACGTGTTCACCGAGCCCGAGCGGCCGCGGCCCCGCGCTGCCCCCCGCGCCAGCCGGCCGCCGGACACGGGGGGCCATCGGGGCCAGCCAGCCCCGCCGGGGCCCCCGCAGCCCCCGCCGGGCCCCCCCAGCCCCGAGCCCCCGCCGTGCGACTCCTGGCTGAGCTCGGCGCTGCTGGCGCCCGGGGTCACCGTGCGCTGGGCCGGCGGCGAGCGGCGCGGGCCGGGCACGGCGGGGCACGGCGAG
Source organism: Manacus candei (assembly GCF_025592945.1). Lineage (NCBI taxonomy): Eukaryota > Metazoa > Chordata > Aves > Passeriformes > Pipridae > Manacus > Manacus candei. Next base: position 25,857 of record NW_026138278.1, read on the forward strand.
CACGACGAGGAGGAGGGCGAGGTGAGCGAGGCCGAGCGGGAGCTGAGGCCCATCCTCTCCGCCCCGGCGTTCCGGCTCGCGTCGGACGGCGAGCGCTGAGGGCAGCGCCTGGAAAACCCGCCGGGAATGCGGCTGCGCCGGGCGCTGCCCCTCCTGGAATTGTCCCAGCTCCGGGGGGACCCCCGGCCCTCGGGGGGCCCTCGGCACTCCGTGTCCTACCTCCAGTCGCGCCGGGGCCGGCACCGGGACCGGAGCTCAGGGCCCTTTGCCAGAGCTGCTGAAGAGAACAGCAATAAAATCAAATCAGAGGAGTTTTCCGTCGCCGGGCTCCCGCCGCTGCCCGGCACCGGGAGCGGGAGCGGGGCCCGGGCGGTCCCACCGGAGCGGGGCCGGGAGCTCCGGCCGCAGCAGCCGCGGTGCCACCACCCCCCGGGCCCACCCGCGGCGCGTCCCCGCAGCCCATCTGCCCCCAGAGGAGAAACCGGGGGGATGGAACGGGGTGACACGGGTGGTTTCACCCCATGAGCAGGCCGTGGGCCTCGCCCTGTCCCCGGGCTGCCCGTCCTGGGGGCTGTCCTCCGGGCATGGACCCTCCTGCAGCCCCCCGGGGTGACAGCGAGGGGGGTGAACAGCCCTGGGGTGGCACCGGGGACACTGAGGTGGTACAGGGGACACCGGGGCGGCACCTGGAAACAACGCCTACTCTCTGTTGCTAATGAGGCGTGGATTTCAGTTCCTCATTAGCATAAGAGGAGGAGTGGGCGTGGTTTTCGGATCTTCATTAGAATGAGGTGAGTGGGCGTGGTTTTCAGTTCATATTTAGCGTGATGAGGAGTGGGCGTGGTCTCTCCGTCGCACGTGCTCGGCAGTTCATTCGGTGTTCGTGGGGCTCCACTCCGGGGGTCGAACGAGACAAGTACCCCAAAATTAAGTGTCCTATTTGTCCCACTCCCTACGCTTGTGCAGCTCCTCCCTTGTCACACAACGCACCGCAGGAAAACTTCGGGGTGAAAAGGAGCTGTTTGGGTCCCTCCTGGGCAGGGACAGAACTGCAACCTTGTTCCTTTTGCTGTCGGGGCGGAGGCAGCGCCCGCGGAGTTTTCAGTGACAGGTTTCACCACCGAGTGCTGATTAGAGGAAATACTGCAACTGCCATTAACCCTTTCCAGCAGAGTGGCACACGGGACACTGGAGTGGCAAAGGGGGCACAGAGCTCACCCTCCTGCCCGCTCCAGCCACTCTCCTGTCTGTCCCGGTGTCCCGGCAGCTCCCGGGCCAGAGGGGCCCGTGCCGTGCCCTACTGCCGGCTGGGCAAAGGTCCTGCTCCGACCTCTGTCCCCGGCCCCACCCGCGCCCAGCCATGGAGCTGCCGGGGGCCGTGAGCCCCCCGTGGTGGCTCCTGCTGCTCCTGCCCTCGGGGCTGCTGCTCTGGGCCAGGCGCAGACCCCCCTGGGACCCCCGCAAGTGTCCCACCGACCTGACGGGCAAGACGGTGATTGTCACCGGAGCCAACAGCGGTGAGCGGGGACGGGGACGTGTGTGGGTGACATGGAGCTGTGGGGTGTCCTGCGGAGAACACGGGTGTCCCTTCTCCAGCCCTGGCGCCCAGCCCCTGCCTCGGGGCTGCCAGCCGGTGGCTGGTCCCTGGGAACCCACAATGTGATCCCCGTGCCCCGTGCCCATGGCACCTCATGCCGGGTGGGCACTCCCCGTGCCCCCTGCCCACCCTCGGTGTCCAGACTCTGTCCCGGCTGCGTTAATGACTGACAGCCAAGGTCACCACACTGCCGGCCACCACGGCCACCCTGTCACACCAGGGAGGGGGTCACTGCTCCCACCCGTGTCCCACTGCTGAGCACGGGGTCGGGCTGGCACAGCCGGGGACACTGGGACCCCCAGGTTGGGATTGGGGTGTCCCCATGTGCCCAGGGACAGGGTGGCCCCACACGTGCTCGGCTCCATTCCTGCTCCGGTTGCTCCCCACTGTGCTGGAGCACTGACACAGAGCTGTGGGGGCACTGGGCCGTGGGGAGGGTTGGGGCCCGCAGCAGGGGCTGCCCGGACCCTGGGGACAGCAGGTGACCCCCGGGGACCCCTCGCCTTGGGGCCCGGCGGGGATCAGCCCGGCCCGCTCCGTGTGCCGCAGGCATCGGCAAGTGCGTGGCCATGGACCTGGCGCGCCGGAACGCCCGCACCATCCTGGCGTGCCGGAGCCGGGAGCGGGGCCAGGCGGCGGTGGAGGAGATCCGGGCGGCCACCGGGAACCCGGCGGTGGTGCTGCGGCTGCTGGACACGGGCTCGCTGGCCTCGGTGCGCGCCTTCGCCCGCGCCGTGCTGAGGGAGGAGCCGCGGCTCGACGTGCTGGTCAACAACGCCGGTGTCACCGGTACGGCACCGGGCCCCCGGCCGGTCCAGCGCCCCGCCCCTTCTGTGCTGCCCACACAGTGCCCACCCCCCTTTTCCAGGGCTGCCCTTCACCATCACTGCTGAGCGGCTGGAGCAAACCTTCACCACCAACTACCTGGGCCCGTTCCTGCTCACCAACCTGCTGCTGGGTGTGTGGGGGGCCGGGGGGCTCTGGGGTGCCCTCCCCTCTCACACCACTCCTGCTCACGCCCTGCTGCTGGGCGAGCACAGGGGTGTGGCGGATCTGGGACCCCTCCCCGCTCACCCCTGCTCCTCGCAGACCTGCTGAAGGCCTCGGCGCCCTCGCGGGTGGTCAATGTCTCGTCGTTCCGGCACAGCGTGGGCACGGCCGACAGCAGGTTCCTCACGGGGCAGCGGCACCCGGGTGGGTACGACGCTGCCTACAGCAGCACCAAGCTGATGAACCTGCTCTTCACCGCGGAGCTGGCGCGGCGTCTGCGCGGCACAGGTGGGTGCCAGGGTCGGCTGTGCCGTGGGGTACACCCAAGGGCCACCCCCATCCCAACCCCTCTGTGCTGTTGTGCCATGGCCCAGGGGCTGCCGATGGCGCTGGGGGGTCTCACCCCAGTTGGAGACTCCCCATAACCCGTGTGGGCAGCAGAACCCTGGCCGGGGTGGCCCTGGTGCCAGGCCCGGGGTAGGCCCTGCTCCGAGGCAGGGCTGGGGCTGCTCCCGCCGTTCCCCGTGGTGCCCTGGCGTGGCACTGACGCTGCGGCCCGGCAGGGGTGACGGCCAACGCGCTGAGCCCCGGCGTGGTGAGCACCAGCATCATGCGCCACTTCAGCTGGGCCGTGCGGGCGCTCTTCGTGCTCCTGCGCCCCTTCATGAAGGTGAGCGGGGCCGGGTCCTGCCCGGCCCGGGGCAGAGGGCGGGCAGGGGCTGCAGGACCCCCCTGACCCCCGTCCCCCGCAGTCGGCCGAGCAGGGCGCTGCCAGCACCATCTTCTGCGCCGTGTCGGAGGAGGCCGAGGGCATCAGTGGGAAGTACTTCGACAGCTCGTGCCAGCTGGCGCTGCCCTCGGCGCCCGCCCGCGACACCGCGCTGGCACGGAAGCTCTGGGAGGCGTCGGAGCGGCTGACGGGGCTCACGGAGGGACCCCGGGGCTGAGCCCTCGGGACGTGGCCACACAGGGAGACCCTCAGGGTGGGGAGGGAGACACGATCACCCCTCTGTTTGCCGCGTGCCCGCCCCGTGCCACCCAAGGGATGACACAGCGCCGGCCCGGTGGGACTGTGACCCCTTTATTAAAGCCCCCAGTGCCGTCACTCCCAGGCGATGTCCAGGTCCAGGCGCTGCCTCCGCACAAACTGCAGGAACCCGTCGTAGTCGCGCCGGTGGATGTCGGGGCAGCGGGACAGGTCCAGGCGCCGCAGGGGCCCCTCGGAGCCCAGCAGGTGCCACACGGTGTGGGGGGACACTTGGCTCCCGGCCAGCGAGAGCTCCTGCAGCTCCCCCAGCTCCGGCTCCAGCACCGAGTCCAGCGGGAAGGGCAGGGCGAGCAGGCGCAGGCTCTGCAGCCGCGGGGCCCGGCTCAGCGCCGAGGCCAGCGTGGAGCTCAGCACCGGCACGTGAGCGGCTGGCACGGGCCCGGCCAGGGCCAGCGAGAAGCTCTGCAGCTGGGGTAGCCCCTGGGGCAGCAGGTCGGTGGCCCAGCGGGGCGGCAGGGTGGGGGGCTCGGCAGGGCCGTGGGGGTCGGGAGGAATGTGCAGCTCGGTGCTGAAGCTCTGCAGGCCGGGGCAGCTGGCGAGTAGGGCGGGCAGCGACAGCGGGTCTGGGCAGCTGAAGCCGTGCAGGGTCAGGGCGTGCAGGCGGGTGCCCAGGGCCTCCGCCAGCGGCAGCACCTCTGCCAGCGCCCGGCCGCGCTGCCCGGCACAGCCCAGCGTCAGCCGGGACAGGCACTCCCAGCCCGGCAGCTCCCGCAGCCCCGCGGGGCCGGGCCCGTCCCCCAGCCACACGCTGAGCTCCTCGGCCCGGGGACACACGGCGTGGACGGTGCCCAGGGCGTCCTCCTCCAGCTCCTCGAGCTGCCGCAGGGGCAGGGTGAGCGGGGGCCCCCCCGGCGCCGCCCCCCGGCCCCGCGCCAGCTCCCGCAGCGCCGGGAAGCCCTCGGGGTCGGCGGTGCCGTCCAGCTGCCCCGCGTGGAGCAGGCGCAGCGCGTCCGGCACGGCCCCGTGTGCCAGCACGTCCAGGCGCGGCAGGGCCAGCAGCAGGAAGGCCACGGCGGCCGCCGCGTCCCCGCCGGGCTCCAGGTCGCGGGCCAGCAGCACGCGCAGCGCGGGGCAGCCGGGGGCCCGTGCCAGGGGGTCGTAGCCCAGGTGCCGCAGGGCCCGCGGGGTCACCTTCCTGCAGCCCGACACGTCGAGCTCGCGCAGGAGGCGGCAGCAGGAGCCCACGGCCGACAGCACCTGCACGTTGGCCTGCGTGTGTGCCAGCCCCAGGCGGCTCAGCCGGGGCAGCCCCTCGGCCACGTCCACCAGCACGGCCGGGGAGAGCCGCCCGCAGCCCCCCAGGTCCAGGGAGCTCAGGCCCTGCAGTCACACGGGGAGACCCTCAGCGGGGCGGGCAGGGGGGCACAGATCCCCCGTACCCACCCGTGCTGGGTGGGCACCCCCTGCCCCACAGAGGGTGGGCACCCCAAGATGCCAAGCAAGGTCTGGGACCCCCACCCACTGCCCCTTTCCCATGGACCCTGGCACCCCCAGCCCCACTTCCCCGGCCCCATGGTGGGTGGGCATCCCCAGTGTCACAGAGGATGGGCCCCACTCTCCCAATCCCACGGACCACGGCACCCCCAGCCCCACGGAAGGTGGGCTTCCCCAGCTCCATGGACCATTGCACCCCCAGCCCCACGGAAGGTGGGCTTCCCCAGCTCCATGGACCATTGCACCCCCAGCCCCTCTCCCCCATCCCTGCAGAGAGTGGCACCCAGAGCCCCAAGGCCCATGACAGCCCCCCCAGGGAAGCTGTGCCCCTGCTGCCCCAGCCCCAGGGAAGCTGTGCCCCCTTGCCCCGTGCCCACCTGGCAGCGCAGGACGACGAGGTGGCCCAGGGCGTTGTTGGCCAGGGCGGGGCAGTGGCGCAGGCTGAGCTGGCGCAGGTGAGGCAGCAGCAGCAGAGGTGCAGCGCCGCGCGCGACAGGCGCCGGCTCGTCCCCAGTAGCCGCAGCAGCTCCTGCACCAGCCCGCAGGCTGGGGGCACGGCTCAGTGGGGCACCCACCCACCGGGCAAGGGGGGCCAGCAGGGCTCGGGACCCCCATTCACCCCACACAAGGGTCAGCGGTGCCCGGCACCTCCACCCGCCCCACAGGGTGGGCTCAGGGCCCTGGCACGGCCACCCACCCACCTGGGGGGCAGTGATACCCCTCCACCCATCTGGGGGGCAGTGACACCCCTCCACCCACCTGGGGGGCAGCGACACCCCTCCACCCACCTGGGGGGCAGCGACACCCCTCCACCCACCTGGGGGGCAGTGATACCCCTCCACCCATGGGACACCCCTCCACCCATCCGGGGGTCCCAGGGCCCCGGTACCACCTCCTGCCCAGCATGGGGGGCTCAGGGAGCCTGGCACGCCCCCTCCCCTCCTCTGGGGGTCCCAGGGCTCACCCAGGTCGTTGAAGGGGCCCACGAGGAAGCGGAACTCGTACTCGTCCAGGTAGTTGTCACTGTAGTCCTTGGCCCAGAAGCTCTGCATGTGCTGGGCCAGGCTCTGCAGGCACAGCGAGGCCAGCGTGGGCACTGCCCGCCGACGGGGCATCCCTGGGGTGGCACAGGGATGGGGACAGTCAGGGATCAGCCACTGTGGACACTGCCCGCCACCAGGGCATCCCTGGGGACAGGGATGGGACCGGGACAGTCAGGGATCAGCCCCCACAAACACGCTGTGGGGACAGGGACACTCAGGGACGGGACGCGGCCCCGCCACCCGGCACGGCCCGACCTCCTTTTGGGGTCCCTCTCGCCCAGCCGGGGCAGAGCCGGCCCCGCCCGGCCCGGCCGTGCCCTCGGCCCCGCCCGGTGCCCGCTTTGGTTTCGGTTTCACTCCGTTCTCGGCTTTATCCTGGGGGGAATCCCACCGCGATCCAGGGATGAACCAGCGCGGCCCAACCTCCGAAACCCCCCTGGACCCCCCGGGACACCCCAAACCTCACCCGCAGCTCCCGGCGGGCAGCGGCGGCTCCGGGAGCGGGCCAGGGGTTAACTGGGTCCGGGGACTCCCGGCTGGTGGCACTGGCCCGTGTCCCTGGAATTAGCAAGGAACGAGGGGGTGAACCCTGACGGGATATTGAAGCCTCGGCCCGACACCGAATCCCAGTTCCTGGATGTGGAAACTTGGGAGACATCCCGGAGAGCCCAGTGGGGTGGGGAAGGGTCACTGGGGTGGAAACTGGAGAGGGGGAACACCAGCCCTGCTGCCGGGGGGGCCAGGGACATGGGGACATGGAGACTGGGAAAGGACCCTCCAGGACTGGGAAAAGACCCTCTGAAACCCGGAAAAAACTCCCAGGGACAGGGAAAAGACTCCCAGGGACAGGGAAAAGACCCTCTGGGATGTGGAAAAGACCCTCCTGGACTAGGACGAGATCATTGGAGACTGGGAAAAACTCCCGGGGACTGGGAAAAGACCCTCCAGGGCCAGGAAGAGACCCTCAAGACACTGGGAAAAGACCCTCTGGGACCGGGATAAGACCCCCACGGGAGCGGGAAAAGCCCCTGCGGGGAGCCGCTCCGGGCACAGGCCAGTGGGAAGGGGCGGCGGGCACGGCAGGAGCTCGGGAACACGGGAGTAGGGGAAGGAGGTGCCCCCCGGGGCCGGGCACGGTGAGGGCCGCGGGCACTGCAGCCCTGGGAGCCGGAGCGGGTCGGGATCGCAGCGCTGGGACATGGGGGGGATCGGGGATGGCGGGGGCCAGACCCCTCCCGGTGCCGGGATCAGCGGGGACAGTCCAAGGCAGGGGGATCTCTCCCCCACATCGGCCGCTTTGGGGACCCCTCCTTGGAGACCCTCACTCAGGGACCCCTCCTTTGGGACCCTTCCTTAGGGATACCCCCTTAGGGACTCCTCCTCAGAGACCCCTCCCCAGGGACCCCCTCCTTGGGGAACTCCCCCTTTGGGGACCCTTCCTTGCGATGCCCCCCTCCGAGACCCCACCCCGGGGACCCTTCCTTGGGGAACCCTCCTTTGGGATCCCTCCTTTGGGGACCCTTCCTTGGGGGACCCCCTTTTGGGATCCCCTAATTGGAGACCCCCTCCTTTGGGGAACCCCCTTTTGGGACCCCTCCTTTGGGGACCCTTCCTTGGGGAACCCCCCTTTGGGACCCCTCCTTTGGGGACCCTTCCTTGGGGGACCCCCTTTTGGGATCCCCTAATTGGAGACCCCCTCCTTTGGGACCCCTCTTTTGGGACACCCCCTTAAGGACTCCCCCTCGGAGACCCCTCCCCAGGGACCCTCCTCAGTGACCACTTTTGGGGACCCCCCCCCCTTCACCGACCCCCCCTCCTTGGGGACCCCCCCCCTTTGCGACCCCCGACCACCCCTCTTGGGAGTCTCCTCCTTCCCCCTCCCGCGCTGGAATCAACACCAAAACCACACCACTAGGCCCAAAACCGAGCCCACCAACCCCCCCCCCGCCTTGAGCGGGGCGGCGTGTAAACAACCCGTCTCCATGGCAACACCTCCCGGGACCACCCCTCCCCTCGCTACCACTGGGACCCGCCAGCACTTACCGGCGGCTCCTCTCCCCCGTCTTATCCCTTCTCTTCCCGCCCCGTCCCGACTGGTCCCATCCCCTTTTTTCCTTCCTCTTCCTCCTCCTCCTCCTCCCTCTGCCAGGCCCCGCCATGACTACACTTCCCAGGCGTCACTGCGCGCTTTGCGCTTGCGCACAACACGAAGGACCCCCTTTCGCCCTTACTGGCCCCCTCCGGGCTGCCCCGTGCCGTGCCTGACGCCCAGCGCGGCCGTACGGCCGCGCTGGGCGTCAGGCACGGCGCGGGGCAGCCCGAGCTGGGGGGGGGGCCTCGTGGTCGGGCGTGGTCGGCGGTACCGGGAGCGACCGGGCCGGAGGTACCGGGGGGGGGGGACACACGATGGGGGGGAGGATTTTGGGGGATAAAAGGGGGAGATTTGGGGCGGGGGTGGTGGGGAGCGGGGCGGCCGCGGTTATGGGGGTGCGGGGAGTGGAGGGGTTGGTGTAAGGGGGGGGGCGGGGGCGTGTAAAGGGGGGTTTTGGGGGGGGGGTCCGGGGGGTGTTTGGGGTGTGGGGGGGTGTGTATAGGGGGTCTGTGGGGGTGTGTGGGGTCTGGGAGGGGTCTAGGAGCGATTATGGAGGGGGTAGAGGCGTCTGGGAGGGGTAAGGGGGCGTGGGGGCGTGTGAAGGGGGTTTGGGGGGGGTCCGGGGGGTGTTTGGGGTGTGTGTGGGTGTATAGGGGGTCTGGGGGGGTGTCTGGGGTCTGGGTCTGGGGGCGATTATGGAGGGGTAGATGCGTCTATGGGGGGGGTTAAGGGGGCGTGGGGGTGTCTAAAGGGGGTTTGGGGGGGGTCCGGGGGGTGTTTGGGGTGTGTGTGGGTGTATAGGGGGTCTGTGGGGGTGTCTGGGGTCGGAGTCTGGGGGCGATTATGGAGGGGTAGATGCGTCTATGGGGGGGTTAAGGGGACGTGGGGGCGTCTGAAGGGGGTTTTGGGGGGGTCCGGGGGGTGTGTGTGGGTGTATAGGGGGTCTGTGGGGGTGTGTGGGGTCTGGGGGGAGTTTTGGGGGCGATTATGGGGGGGTAGAGTCGTCTGGGAGGGGTAAGGGGGCGTGGGGGTGTGTGAAGGGGGTTTGGGGGGGGTCCGGGGGGTGTTTGGGGTGTGTGTGGGTGTATAGGGGGTCTGTGGGGGTGTCTGGGGTCGGAGTCTGGGGGCGATTATGGAGGGGTAGATGCGTCTATGGGGGGGTTAAGGGGGCGTGGGGGCGTCTGAAGGGGGTTTTGGGGGGGCCTGGGGGGGTCTTTGGGGGTTATTGGGGTCTGTGGGGCTGTCTTTGGTGTGTGAGGGGGGTCTAGGGGCGATTATGGGGGGTAGAGGCGTCTATGGGGGGGGTTAAGGGGGCGTGGGGGTGTCTGAAGGGGGTTTTGGGGGGTCTTTGGAGGTTATTGGGGGCTGTGGGGCTGTCTTTGGTGTGTGGGAGGGGTCTGGGGGCGATTGTGGGGATGTAGAGAGGTGTCTGGGGGGTGTGGGGACGTCTAAAGGGGGGTTTTGGGGGGGGTCTGGGGGTGTTTGGGGTCTGTGGGGGTGTCTGGGGTCTGAGGGAGGGGTCTGTTGGGGGTCTGGAGGCGATTATGGAGGGGTAGAGGCGACTATGGGGGGGGTAAGGGGGCGTGGGGGTGTCTGAAGGGAGTTTGGGGGTGTCTGGGGGTGTTTGGGAGGGGTCTTTGGGGGTTTTGGGGGTCTGTTGGGCTGTCTTTGGTGTGTGGGAGGGGTCTGGGGGCAATTGTGGGGATGTAGAGAGGTGTCTGGGGGTGTGTAGGGGCATCTAAAGAGGGGTTTTGGGGGTGTCTGGGGTGTTTGTGGTATGTGGGAGGGGTCTGTGGGGGTGTGGGTGTGTGAGAGGGGTCTATGGGGGTGACTGTGGGGGTGCAGAGGGATCTATGGGGGCATGTGGATGGAGTGTGGGGGTGTCTAAAGGGGTGTTTGGGGGTCTCTGTGAGGGATTTGGGGGGTCTGGGGGGGTCTGAGGTGTGTGTGCAGAGTCTGTGGGGTCTAAAGGGGTGATGGGGGTCTGTGTGTGGGTCTCAGGGGCATATGGGGTTCTGTGTAAGGGGTTTATGGGGCATTTGGGGGGGCTGAGGGGGTATGTGGGTGTGTCTGGGGGTCTGTACAAGGAGATAATGGCGATTTTGGGGGGGGTCTGGGGGCCTACAGGCACGTGTGGGAGGCACAGGAGTGTTTGGGGGTCTGTGTGGGGGTCTTTGGGGGGGTCTGTGGTGGTGGGAGGGGTAAAAAGATGTAGGGGGAGCCTTTGGGGCCTGTGTGAGGGGGGCCTGTGTGAGGGGGGCCTGTGTGAGGGGGGCCTGTGTGAGGGGGGTCTGGGGGTCTGTGGGTCTGTGTGAGGGGGGTCTGGGGGTCTGTACTGGAGCAGGGCTTGGTCCAGGGTCTGTTACCCCCTGTGGGCCTTCCCCCCAAAGCCCCCCATTCCCTGGGCCCCCCGAGGCCCTTCATTCCCAGGGTTCCCCCTCAGGGCCCCCCTTTTCCTGGGTGCTGCCTGTGGCTGCAGATCCCGGGGCTGTTCCCACTGCAGTTCCCCTTTTCCCAGCGGTGCCAGGACCCTCTGCTCCGTGTGTAATGTTAGGGGCTCCTGGGGGGGCTCAGGGGAGGAGTTTGGGGGGAAGGAAAACCCCCCAGTCCCTCGGGATTGCAGAGGGGGAGTGGGAAGGTTTGATGTGGAGCCGAGGCGGGAATGAGTCAGTAATTAGTGCCCGGGCTAATTGGGGGAGCTCGTTAGGGCTGGCAGGGACAGAGCGGGGTTGGCATGGCTGGGAATTCCCGGTCCTGCATCCAGAGGAGGCCCAGCACCTTCCAGCAGGGAATTCTGGCTGCTGGGAATGCTGTCAGCCCTGGTTGGTACAACTGGTGAATAATTAATTAGTGGGATCAATTCTCTGTTAATTAATTACTAATTGGGGGGAGCTCGTTAGGGCTGGCAGGGCTGGATCTCCCCAGTCCTGGATGCAGGGAAGGCAGAGCCCTTTCCAGCCGGGAATTCTGCCTGCTGGGAATTCCCTCGGAGCACGGCCCACCCGGTTAGCACAGTGTGTGAATAAACAATGAGATGGATTAGCTGTTAATTAACTACCTTAATTAAATTAACAAGCCCCGGTTAATTAAGGGGGTCCAGGCCGTACCTGTGTGGGCTGTGAGGGGTCCCGGGGGCTCTGCTGGTGCCATCCCTTGCTCTGGGAATTCCGGGATCCGGGCTGGTTGGGTGGGGATGGACCTTCTCACGCCATTCCCGGGCCGTGGGGTCCTGGCAGGCCCCAGTTCCACGCAGCATTTTCGGGTTTCCGTGTCTGTCCCCCAGAATTCCGGGGGCGCTCGTGTCCGTCGGGAATTCCCGCAGCCCGGGGCTCTCCCACGGCGCCTTCCCGGGGCTGCTGGAGGCTCCTGGAGGCTCCGGGCAGGGTGTTTGGGCACCTGCCCAGGTGACCTTGGAGCGGTTCCTTCATCCCTTCCTCCCTCTGCTCCCGAGGGAGCCGGGCGGTGGCTGTCCCTCCCTCGGGGCTGCGGGACTGAACACGGGATGAGATTCCTTCGGTGTGTCTGAGGGGGAAAACGGGGAATTGTAATGGATGTCAGCCTGAGCAGCTGCTGGGGCTGCCCAGGTGGTCACGTGTGACTGATGATCCAGAGCCCCAAATTCCACCCCCATGCGGCAGAGGAAAATTTCGGGGGGGTTGCACCCATTCCTGAGCTTTCCAGTCTGCCCTGTTTGCTGGGAAAATGCCTGAAGAATGGAAAACAGCAGGGCAGGACAGGGGTGGTGGGGATGGCAGGGATGCAGGAGCTTGGGGGGCAGTGCCCTGACTGGATCGGCCCCTCGGCTCTGCAGCCAGCTATCCCAGGGATTGGGGTGCCGCAGGGATTGGGGTGCCGCAGGGATTGGGGTGCCGCAGGGATTGGGGTGTTGATGGAATGGGGTTTATGGATTATGGAATCCCTGGGTACTCTCTCCCCCCACGCCCTCCTTTACCTGCCCTCTGAGGGAGGAGGACGGCCAGGAATTCCGTAAGGAATGAGGGAGAGAAGTTGAGGGCTGGGAATTGCTCGGAGCAGGATCCCGGGGGGTTTGTGAGGGAGGAAATCCGGGAGCTGCTGCTCCCGCAGCCGAGCAAAGTCCCGCAGGGAACGGGCAGTTCTGCAGTTCTGCCCTTCCCCGAGCGATGAGCGGAGCAGGGACGCGGTTAAATCGGCTTTCCTGGGAATGATCCCACCTGGAATGGGCCGGGAATGCCGGGGGGGTTGGATGGGGCTGAGCCGGAATGCACTGACCTCCCGCCGCGTCCTTGGCGTGTCCGGGCGTTGCTGTGGCTGCGGAGCATCGATCCCAACCCGGGTCCCTCCCGAGCTGGGGTTGCCGAGGGACCCGCGGGGGCTGCGGTGCCGCGGAGAGCCGGGAGGGCGCAGAATCCAGGGATCTGCCGGGTCCTAGTGCCGGGATCAGCCCCTCCTGGAGCTGGGGGGGCTCAGCCTGGAGAAAAGGAGGCTCAGGGGGGACCTTCTGGCTCTGCAACCCCCTGACAGGAGGGGGGAGCCTGGGGGGGGTCGGGCTCTGCTCCCAGGGAACAAGGGACAGGAGGAGAGGGAACGGCTCCAGCTGTGCCAGGGGAGGTTTAGTTGGATATTGGGAAAATTCGTCATGGAAAGGGCTGTGCAGCCCTGGCACAGGGGTGGAAACAAAGTTCCTGGGGGGATTTAACACCCTGTGGATGTGGCACTTGGGGACGTGGTCAGGGGTGGCCCTGGCAGTGCTGGGCAGTGAGTGGACTTGGGGGTCTCAGAGGGATTTTTCACCCTAAGCCTCTCCATAATTCCATGGAAATCGGGGTGTGATCCCTGCAGGGAGTGCAGTGCTGGCCTTGGTGACACCCTGTCCCCCCCTCAGGTTGTTCCCAAGTGACCTGGGTGAGGGACTTCATTTTAGGTGCTGGATGTCCCTAATTTGGGGGGGCTGGTGAAGCCCCTGCATCCCTGAGCTCTGTGGCAGGAGAGGGATTTTGGACAAGGGATGGAGGGACAGGACACAGGGAGTGGCTTCCCACTGCCAGAGGGCAGGGTTAGAGGAGATATTGGGCAGGAATTGCTGGCTGTGAGGGTGTTGAGCCCCTGTCCCAGGTTGGGCAGAGAAGCTGTGGCTGCCCCTGGATCCCTGGGAGTGTCCAAGGCCAGGCTGGAGCCACCTGGGCTGGTGGAAGGTGTCCCTGCCCATGGCAGGGGTGGCACTGGATGGGCTTTAATGTCCCTTCCCACCCAAACCATTCCATGACTCCTTCATTCTGTGATTCCCCTCCTCAGGCAGAGCAGAGCCCAGGCTGACTTTTGGGGTCCCTGAGGGGTGTACAGGTTTAGAGAGGAATTAAAAGAGCTTCAAACTCATCAGAATTGGTTATTGACACAACAGCCACTGAACCCCAAGTGCTGGTTTAGAATTTCTCTCCTGAACTGAGTTTTCTGGCAAACTCACCTGATCCCAACCCCGAAGTCCCCTTTGTGAAGTAATTTCACTGGGGACTGGGTGTATAAAATACGTATAAATGCAATAAGGTGGATTTTTTTCTTGTGCTGGACAAATAGTGGGAGATTCTGAAGGGCTTTGACCTCCTGCTCCGTGTGCTCCCTGAGCTGGGGGTGTTCCAGCTGGGTTTGTCCCAGATCCCAGGGAAAAGCCTGGAGCATCAGGTGGGATGTTTTGGGGGCTTTTTCATCTGTGATGAGGAGTTGCAGGGAGAGTTTGGGTGCAGGAAAATCCACGTGGGTCTCACAGAGCCATGGCTGGAGCGGTGTGTGGGGAGATCCGTGTCCTGGGAAGTGGAGTGGAGCTGGGATGGGTGGCACTGGGGGTCCCTGGGGGTCTGTGACACCTCCTACTTCCTCCCAGGGTTGCCCCAAGCCCAGCCAGGTGTGACCCCCGCGTGGGGAGGATGCTCCAGGCTGCTCCAGCCCAGTCTCCAGCCCAGGCCGTGGCTCCAGAGACTCTCTGAGTGGCAGTGGGGTCACCCAGCAGCACTTGGGGTACGTGGCACTCCTGCTAAATCCCCAAACTCCTGGGAAGGGGCTGGGCTGGGGTCCTGCTCCCTGTGACAGTCCCCTCTGTGCCCGCCCTGCTGAGAACAGCAGTGCAGTTATTGGCCAGGATTAATCAGAGAGTGGGTGTGTTTCCATGGAAAATGGGACACTGGAGTTCCTGGGAGCCTCAGGAAGGTTTGTTCACCCTGGGGATTTCTGTGCCTGGAGCAGCAGCTCATCCTGACGTGGCTCTGCCTGACTTTGGAGAAAAAGTGGAATTGTTTTCCTCTGCACAGAGCAGGTTTGGGCCCAAACCCACAGATTGTGCACAGCCAAAGCCCCTTGGTGGTTGGGGTGTACCTGGAGTGCTCTGGGGCATCTCACAGTGCTTTGATATTTCCCCAAACCTCCCCTGTTCCCCTGATTCCAGCACTAATAAAGCTCCTGTCCCACTCTGGCCTCTTGTCCTGGGCTCAGGATGCTTGTGGGTCCCTTCCAGCTCAGGGCATTCCGTGATTCCTTCCCCCCAGGGTTCCTGTCCATGCCCAGGGCAGGCAGTCAATAAACCAGGAGATGGGGAGTGGTGCTTGTGACTTGGTTGTGTTGAGAAATGGGATCTCCCTGGTGCCAGTGGGATATCCATCAAAAACAGGGATTTAATGTCATTTCCGTGACTTACTTCCAAAGTCTCTTGGTTTATTTTTTTTGTGTTTATACCCAATTTAGTGTGGCTTTAGGAATTCCCAGTGCACAGGGAATGCTGGGACATGTGTGGCCTTGTGGTGCAAGGCTCTGGGACCCCCCAGTGCTGCAGCCAAGCACCCTCTGAGGGAGCCTGAGGGGTCTCCAAGGTTTTAATTCCAGTTTAGCTCCAAGTGACCTAAAACTGGGGCTCTCCCCCCTTTTTGGCAGCACCTGTCCAGGCTGAGAGGCTCCACACAGCCAGGGAATCCCTGTCCTTTGGGGCCACCAGGGCCTGGATCGGAACAGAAAATGGGTTTGGGTTTTCACAATGATGGAGTCACCATCCCTGCAGGGGTTTGGGCTGGATATTGGGAAAATTCCCCCTGGAAAGGGCTGTCCAGCCCTGGCACAGCTGCCCAGGGCAGGGGGAGTTAAATCCCTGTTAAATCCCTGGGGGGATTTAACACCCTGTGGATGTGGCACCTGGGGACATGGTCAGGGGTGGCCTGGGCAGAGCAGGTGGACCTGAGGGCTCAGAGTGATTCTCCAGCCTGGGGATCCCACAATTCTGTGATTCCATGGCTGTTTTCAGCACAGGCTGCCCAGAGCAGCTGGGGCTGCCCCATCCCTGCCAGTGTCCAAGGCCAGGTTGGACAGGGCTTGGAGCAGCCTGGCACAGTGGGAAGCAGGGGGTGGCACTGGGTGGTCATTAAGGTCCCTTCCAACCCAAACCATCCCATGATCCTACGAAATTGTGTTTCTGGGGGAAAAATTGTCTCATGCTTCAGGTTTGACGTGGAAAACTCTGACTGGGGAGGAGGGAGAAGGAGCCGTGTGGTATTTGTTTTTAAACAAAGAACTGCTCTTCTGCTCCACCTGGGAGCAAGGCCTGGCTGGTATTTCCTGGTATTCTCCTTGGTTTGGGTCTGTCCTGCTGTTCCCAGGGCTCTGTGGGAAGAGCAGTGGTGAGTTCCCATCCTCTGGGGGGTGGTATCCCAGGCCCCCCCATTCCTGGAGCTGCCAGAGCACTCACCCTTCCTCCCTGTCTGAATTCCTCATGAAATTCTATGGCTCTTTCCATGTTTTCCTTGCACTTGGAGGGATGTTTCTTTAATTTGAGTTTCCTCTTGGCATTCCAGCCCCTCCTTGGAACACAACTGCCGTGGGGTGAGCACCCTCCAAATGTTTGTGCACCAGGCCCAGGGCTGTGTCCCAGTCCAGGCTGCTCCCCGGATCTGGGACTGGCTGCAGGGGAAAGGAACAGCAGAAATCCTTTAGAGTTTAGAAGTTAGGAAGAAATTCCTCCCTGTGAGGGTGGGGAGGCCCTGGCACAGGTTGCCCAGAGAAGCTGTGGCTGCCCCTGGATCCCTGGAAGTGTCCAAGGCCAGGTTGGACGGGGCTTAGAGCAACCTGAGCTAGTGGGAGGTGTCCCTGCCCATGGCAGGGGGTGGAGTGGGATGGGCTCTGAGGTCCTTTCCCACCCAAACCATTCCAGGATTCTATGAACAGGTGACAGAGGTGATATTTCCTCCCAGATCCCCAGGGAAGCACTGGCAGCTTCCAATGCTGGAGGAGGTTCTTCCCTCTGGGGATCAAATCACTCAGATTTTCTAAAGGGGAAGAATTTTGCTTTAATACTTACCATGGAATCACAGAATGGTTTGGTTGGGAAGAGACCTTAAATCCCAATGATTCCAACCCTGCCATGGGCAGGGACACCTTCCACTAGCCAAGGTTACTCCAAACCCCATCCACCCTGGCCTTGGACACTTCCAGGGGTGGGGAAGATACTGGAGAGGACCCTGTGGATCCTGAGTGGAGCAGGGAGCCCCAGCATGTGCTGGGCCTGGGGGAGACATGAAGGGGAGTCTGAGGGCAGGGGGGGGTTATTTTGGGGTCTCTTTGTCCCCCAGCTGTTGGGTTTGGCTGCCACGGGACCAGGACCCCCCCTGCTCACAGTGCACATCTGTGCTGGGGGTTCAGGACCCCCCTGCTCCCAGTGCACATCTGTGCTGGGGGTTCAGGACCCCCCCTGCTCACAGTGCACATCTGTGCTGGGGGTTCAGGACCCCCCCTGCTCACAGTGCACATCTGTGCTGGGGGTTCAGGACCCCCCTGCTCCCAGTGCACATCTGTGCTGGGGGTTCAGGACCCCCCCTGCTCCCAGTGCACATCTGTGCTGGGGGTTCAGGACCCCCCCTGCTCCCAGTGCACATCTGTGCTGGGGGTTCAGCTGCTTTGGGTGTGTTCCACTTGTTTTGGCACTGAATGTCCTGGTTGTCCCTGGAGCTGAGGGGAAAGGGAAGGAGCTCGTTCTCTTTGTAGCTTTTTGGAGACTTTTGGGTGGATTCTGTGTGTGTGACATTTCCTTAAACCAGCCTGGAGCTCTGACCAGCGGGCTCTGGGGTGGCTCTGCTTGAGGTCTTGGTGGCTCCAGTGAGAAATCCCCATTTTCCAGCTGGGTTTGGTGTTGTTTATCCCCAGCGCCGGGGACGTTAATTTGGGATCTGTCAGCTCAGCCAGGAACAGGACAATTAGTGACTGTTAACAACGCCCCTAATTAACCCCTTGGGCTCCGCTCACCTGTACCTGGGGGGAGGTTGGCACTGCTCCGGGGGGCTGTTTTTCCTCAAATTCCGCCGTGGAGGGAAGAGCAGGACATGGCTGGGGGGCACAAGCCTTGGCTGTGTGTGGGCACACCTGGGCTGCGTGCGGGCACACCTGGGCTGCGTGCGGGCACACCTGGGCTGTATGTGGGCACACCCGGGCTGTGTGTGGGCACACCTGGGCTGCGTGCGGGCACACCTGGGCTGTATGTGGGCACACCCGGGCTGTGTGTGGGCACACCCGGGCTGTGCGTGCGGGCACACCTGGGCTGTATGCGGGCACACCTGGGCTGTATGCGGGCACACCTGGGCTGCGTGCGGGCACACCTGGGCTGTATGCGGGCACACCTGGGCTGTGTGTGTGCACACCTGGGCTGCGTGCAGGCACACCTGGGCTGTGTGTGTGCACACCTGGGCTGTGTGCAGGCACACCTGGGCTGTGTGTGTGCACACCTGGGCTGTATGCGGGCACACCTGGGCTGTGTGTGTGCACACCTGGGCTGCGTGCAGGCACACCTGGGCTGTGTGTGTGCACACCTGGGCTGTGTGCAGGCACACCTGGGCTGTGTGTGTGCACACCTGGGCTGTGTGCGGGCACACCTGGGCTGTGCGTGCGGGCACGACGGCGCGGTGACGGCCGGGGGTCCCGGTCGGGGGGAATGCGGGTGTCCCTGCCCGGTGCCCGCAGCGGGAGGAGGCTCGGAACGCCGCGGGAGCCGCGGCCGTGCCCTGGCCGAGCCCGCTCCCGCTCCTGCTCGTGCGGGGAGCGTTAGGACCCAGCGCGCCGCCGGCGCGGTGACAAGTCTGGAGCAGCACTGGCGCAGAGTGGCTCCATCGGCAGCGCTGGAATTCTCTGTATCCCTCCCTCGGAGCATCCTCGCCCAGAAAAGGGTTTTTCCCCCTCTGTGCCGCCCGGCGGAGCCCCGGGAGGGGAGGGACGCGCGCGGGGATGCTGGGATCGGCCGGGACGCTGGGAAGCGCCGCTGGATGAGCTGAGAGCGTTGGCTGGGATTCGGGAATCTCGGGAGCAGCATGGCCCAGGGCAGGAGGCACGCGTCCGGCCGGGTAAGGGGGGCTCCCCGGCTCCTGTCGCGACCCATCGCGGTGCCGTGGCTGCGAAAATCCCTGGATTTGTGCTGAGATCTCGATTGTACTCCCTGCGCTCCCGCATCCCTGGAATGTGGCACCTCCCTCGCCGACAATGATGCTGGGGGGGTGGATGCTCCGGGCTGCACCAGGGCCGTGTCCTTTGGCCGGAGTTACCTGCCCGTGCCGGGCATTAGCCCCGGCTAATTCCCCCGCTTAATTACCCCCGCTAATCCCCCCGGCATCGCGGCGCAGCCTTCCCGGGGCTCGGGCACAGCCTTCCCGGGGCCGCTCAGCACAAAGATTCCGGGTGTTTTCCTCCCTGCGGCGGGTGTTCCCTCCCTCCGGGCCGCTTTTCCAGGCTGCACGGGAGCCACGCCGGAGCTTCCGCGGGCCTGGCAAGCGCTTCCAGGTTTTTCCGTATTGCAGCTGCCCCCGGGCTGTGCGGTGCCAGCGGGCCCCGGCCCCCCCGGCCCGGCCTTTCCCGGGAGTTCCTGTCCCTCCGGCCGCGGTGACATTGTGTCCCAGCCCCGCTGGGCACCACGTCCGGGCCTCTCTGTGCCAACTTGGCAGAGGGACTCCAGGCTGGAGCCGGGGAGGGCAGACCCTTCCCCCCGCTCCGTGGGACCCCAGACCCGCCGTGGGCACCGTGCCCTGCCGTGGGATGTGCCAGGCCTGGGGCCAGGGGGATCTGAGCTGTGGCTGAAGGGATTTGGCTGCCGAGGGAGCAGCTGCCACTTGGGAAAGGCTCCGGGCTGGGAAGTTGCTTTGCCCACCCTGGGAGGGGCTGTGGGGGCAGGTGGGGGGCCTGAGCTGCCTGCCCCCCAAACCTCCCTGTGTTCCATGGGGGGGCATGAAGGGGTGGAATTCCAGCCTGGGTCCTGGCAGCTCCGTGGTGACACCGTGGTGGCTGTCGGTGTGCCCGGGGGCTCCCAGGGCTGGGGGCACAGGGAGGGAGCTGGGCACTGGCTCCAAGGGCCCATGGACACATGGCTCGGCCTGCGGGAGCAGTGGCAGGACTGGGGGGTCCTGGGGGTGCTGGGGGGTTCTGGGGGTGCTGGGGGATCCTGGGGGTGCCGGGGGATCCTGGGGGTGCTGGGTGATCCTGGGGGTGCTGGGTGATCCTGGGGGTGCTGGGTGATCCTGGAGGTGCTGGGGGATCCTGGAGGTGCTGGGGGGTCCTGGGGGTGCCAGGGGATCCTGGGGGTGCCGGGAGGTCCCAGGGCAACGTGGCACACTGCAGGCAGGGCACTGTGAGCAGGTTATCCGTGCTTAGCTCACATGGATTTTGGAATGGGCGCTGCAGGCACTGAGGCTGTGCCAGCCCTTCCTGGGGCTGAGGTCACTGGCTGCCCTGGCCGTGTGCCTGGAGGGTTTTGGGGACACTGTGCCCGGTGTCACAGTGCCCAGAGACACCCACACCCTCCCCATTTGGCTTCGTGCTCCCCAGCTGGAGTCCAGTGCCACCATGGAGCTGGAACCTCATCCTGGTGCCACCATGGGGTGCTGGGGTCGCTCTCAGTCCCGAGGTGATCCCTCCTTCCCATGGGGTGGTGTGGCAGTGCCACGTGCCATCGACTCGCTGCTGGCCAGCCTTAAACCCAGAACTGTTTCCGAGTCTTTCCCTGTTCCAGCCCTGCTGGGTCACCCTGGAACGTGGATCTCATCAGAGGTGGCTGCTGGGCTCAGGATTCTCCTGAAACTTGTGATCTGAGCTCTGAGTGACAGTTTGAGGCTCAGTTAGTCTCACCTGCCAGCTGAGCCTGGCTGCTGCAGGAATGCACTGAGTATTCCCGGGGTGATCCGCTGATGGAGCAGAACACTGACAGTGTCGTGCTCAGGGGAAACACAGGAATGACCCAAATCGCTGGGAATTCACCCCCTTTTCAGTGGCTCACAACCAGGATCTCCCTATAGTGGAGCAGACGGTCTGTGGATGTGTGTAATGCTTCAAAAAGGGGGGAGAATTGAAAAATGGGGATTTCAGAGCGGTGCCAGGAAGGAAGCTGTGGGGAGCAGTGCCCTGGTGGCAGCACAGCCCCGGGCTCGCTCCTCACCCTGTGAACAGGTGTCCTGGAGCAGGACAGGAGCTCCAGGGTGTGAGACAGGCTCCTCAAGGGCTGGTGGGCTCATCCAGCCTGGGACTGTCCTGCTGGAATCTGCCCCGGTGGTGGTGGCTGCTCCGGAGGCTCGGCATTCCCGGGTGCTCCTCTGGCTGCCCCGTCCCCACCACCTGCCCTGTGCCCCCTCAGATGTCCCCACCTGGTGCCCTGGGGGTGACTGTGGGTGCAGCAGTGCTGCCTCCCCAGGACTCCCCACATTCCTCATTCACTGGGGTTTAGGAGCTTGTTCCCTGTCCGTGTGCCGGGAGCGGTGACGGGGCTGTCGCTGCGAGTGGCCCCCGCCGTGTGTGTCCAGCCCTTTTCCCTTCCCGTGTGTTCCCACAGCTCTGCTCCTCCATCCTCTTCCCTCACCAGCCGTGCTCACCCCGTGCTCAGACTGGGGTGTCCAGAGCCCTGGGGTGTCCAGAGCCCTGGGGTATCCAGAGCCCTGGGGTATCCAGAGCCCTGGGGTGTCCCACTGGGAAGGTCAGAGTGGCAGAGGGGATCCATGAGGAGCCGGCACATCCCTGGAGACCCCAGGGAGTTGTGGGCTGTGTCCCCAGCTGCCCTGGGGCTGTTGTGCCCTGGTGTCCCCACGTTTGGGGGCTGTCCCTCCCCGCTCCTCCCTCCACAGCCGGACAGGGATGCCAGGAGTGACCACGGCTGGGCACTGGGCTCTGTCCTCCCAGCCCTCCTGGAGTGGCCATCGGGTCCCCAGCCACAGTCACCTGGCTGGGAAGGTGGGTGGGAATGTGCATCCCACCTGCTTCCAGCCTGGACAGCTCCTCCTCTTTGTCCTTGTGTTGTTTTGAGTCTTCACGGGAATTCCAGCCTGGGGTTTATCCCTCGGACAGGAGCTGTCCTCGTGCTGGAGCAGCACCCAGATCCCATGGACTGATTTCTGATTAGCTGGAAACAACAGGTGGAGACCCATTGCCTTGTCCTAAGGGATGGGATGGGAGAGTTCTGTGCTCTCCTGCTTTCCCAAACGTGAAGGACTCGGGAAATGTTTCTGTGAAATTAGTGCTGGTTGGCAACTGTCCCATCAGGGACAGGCTGGGAGAGCTGGGAATGTCCACCCTGGAGAGAAGGCTCCAGGGAGACCTTAGGGCCCCTTCCAGTGCCTAAAGGGGCTCCAGGAGAGCTGGAGAGGGACTGGGGACAGGGCACAGAGGGACAGGACACAGGGAATGGTTTCCCATGGACAGAGGTATCCACAGGGGTTGGGGTGTCTCACACTCCGATGGATCCTGCCTGGCTGCAGGTGCCCCTGGGAAACAGAGACGAGGATAAAAGCTTCTGACATTGCTGAGCAGGAACTTTTCGTTTGACTGGGAATTCTGGCTCTTCCTTTGGGCTTTGCTTTGGGCTCCTTGTTTTCTCGGAGCTCTGCTCTCCCTTTCCATAACACGTGGGACACGATTTTGCAGGTGCAGGTGTTGGCAGGATGCTGCTGCAGCCCTGGCAGCTGGGAGGAGCCAGAACCTGGGGACACATTTGGGTCTGGAGCAGAAATCTTGCCTTTGAGGTTTTGGGTCTGTTTGCTGAGTGATGGATTTGGGGTTTTAACACGAGAGTGTTTTGTGCCTTTGCTTTCTCCCGGTTGTGTTTGATTTCTCCCAGTTTTGTTTGATTCCTCCCGGTTGTATTTGGGTTCTCCCAGTTGTGTTTGGATGGAACATGGAATTCAGGCCTGTGGAAAACTGACATCCCTGGTTTTAGTCCCAGAACTCCTCACTCAGCATCCCGACCCCGGGCAGTGATGTGCAGGGGGAGAGGATGGTTTGTTGGGGTTCCAGGAACTCCCACAATCCCCTTGGCTCTTCCACAGGCTGAGAATTCCCTGAATCCCCCCAAGCCCCCGTGGTGTCCAGCTGTGGCTGAGGTCTGTCCCCACACCCGTCGGCTCCGCAGGGCCCTTCCCGGCCGTTCCCCGCCGTGCTGGGTGAAAGAGCCTCTGTTTTCCTGGGATAAAGGACAGATTCTTCCACTGAAACTGGGCCCAGAGAGGCCAAACCTTGACATTTCTGCACAATGACCAGAACCAGTGACACACAGGGTGTGGGGAATGCCACACTGGTCCTGATCCAGCACCACTGGGAGCTCAGGGTGAACGGGAGGTGGAGCTGAGCGGGGCAGGGAACACCTCCATTCCCTCTGGGATAGGGGCACTGGGATTGAAAGGTGTCAGAGTTTGAGGAGGGGGCTCCAAGAGAGCAGGAGAGGGGCTTTGGACACAGGATGGAGTGACAGGACAAGGGGGAATGGCTTCACACCTGAAAAGGGGAAATTTAGAGGGATACTGGGGAGAAATTCTTCCCTGTGAGGGTGGGCAGGCCCTGGCCCAGGTTGGGCAGAGAAGCTGTGGCTGCCCCTGGATCCCTGGAAGTGTCCAAGGCCAGGTTGGAGCAACCTGGGCTGGTGGGAGGTGTCCCTGCCCATGGCAGGGGGATGGAACTGGGTGGGTTTTAAGGTCCCTTCCAACCCAACCCATCCTGGGATTCTGTGATTTCACTCGGGCTGGTTTCAGAGAAGGTGTTGGGGGTGGATCCCAACAAACTTCCCTATGATTTCCATGATCCTGAGGGTCTCCAGTACCCCCTGGAGTTCCTCACACCCTTCACCTCGTGGCTGCTGTAAGAGCAGTGATCACCTGGGTAACCACCCCTGGACCTGGGAACAACCCGGGACACCACACTGGGAATGGAATGGTGCCACTGGAATGGGAGTGGCCATTAATGGTTAGGATGGAATCATGGAATCACAGAATGGGTGAGATTGGAAAAGCCTCTGAGACCCCTGAGTCCAATCACTCCCCCAGCACTGCCCAGGCCACCCCTGACCATGTCCCCAGGTGTCACATCCACAGGGTGTTAAATCCCCCCGGGGATGGGGACTCCCCCCGCCCTGGGCAGCTGTGCCAGGGCTGGACAGCCCTTTCCAGGGGGAATTTCCCCAATATCCAACCTGAGCCTCCCCTGGCACAGCTGGAGGCCGTTCCCTCTGTCCTGGATAAGGACAGTCACACCTGGAAAGCTGGATGAGCACATTCCCTGGTGGGATACCCTGAGTCTGGGCATGGGGGGGTCCCAGGGACACGGTGGGGGCTGGGCCACCAAATCCCCCAAAACCCCAACAGTCCAGAGGGAAGGGACAGTGACCTGTGTCAGAAAGGGGCTGCCTGCTCCTGGGCAGGGAATTCCCAGGCTGGAAAGCCGTGGGCAGTGCTGATGTGATGCACAAGATGGAGCAAGATAAGGCCCTGAGCTGTGCTGCTCTCAGCCGCTTCACTCGCTGTGGGGGTTTTTCTCCCTTAGGCTTATAAAAATGCTATAAAAACGTTATAAAGGGTCATAAATGGGGTTTGTGAGTCCGGTGTGACCAGTGGTGGTGGTTGTGCCGTGGTTGTACCGTGGTTTGTGGCTCCTGTTCCGGAGCTGTAATGGCAGGAATTGCCCTTGGCTGGCTCCCAGCTCAGAGGGGTGGAGGTGGAGGGGATGGAGGTGGAGGGATGGAGGTGGAGGGGATGGAGGTGGAGGGATGGAGGTGGAGGGGATGGAGGTGGAGGGGATGGAGGTGGAGGGGATGGAGGTGGAGGGGATGGAGGTGGAGGGGATGGAGATGGAGGGGATGGAGATGGAGGGGATGGAGATGGAGGGGATGGAGGTGAGGGGATGGAGGTGGAGGGGATGGAGGTGGAGGGGATGGAGCGCTGCCGGAGGGCCAGGAGGTGTCCCCCGATGAGGTGTCCCCGCCCAAACCCCGTGTCCCCCTGTCTGTCCCCGTGTCTGTCCCCCTGTCTGCCCCCGTTCTCAGCCCATTCTCCCGCTCCACAGGCCTCCAGCAGCGCCAGGATGAGCGCGGAGGGCGGGAGCAGGCCGCTCAAGGTGGGCTCCCGCGTGGAGGTCATCGGGAAGGGGCACCGCGGCACCGTGGCCTACGTGGGGGCCACCCTGTTCGCCACCGGCAAGTGGGTCGGGGTCATCCTGGACGAGCCCCGGGGCAAGAACGACGGCACCGTGCAGGGCAGGAAGTACTTCACCTGCGAGGAGAACCACGGCATCTTCGTGCGCCAGTCACAGGTGAGGGCAGCTGCTCCTGGGATCTGGGGGGAGCTGCTTCCAGGGATCTGGGGGAGCTGCTTCCAGGGGTTTGGGGGGAGCTGCTTCCAGGGATTTGGGGGGAGCTGCTCCTGGGATCTGGGGGGAGCTGCTTCCAGGGATCTGGGGGGAGCTGCTTCCAGGGATCTGGGGGGAGCTGCTCCTGGGATCTGGGGGGAGCTGCTTCCAGGGATTTGGGGGGAGCTGCTTCCGGGGATTTGGGGGGAGCTGCTTCCAGGGATTTGGGGGGAGCTGCTTCCAGGGATCTGGGGGGAGCTGCTTCCAGGGGTTTGGGGGGAGCTGCTTCCAGGGATCTGGGGGGAGCTGCTTCCAGGGGTTTGGGGGGAGCTGCTTCCAGGGATTTGGGGGGAGCTGCTTCCAGGGGTTTGGGGGGAGCTGCTTCCGGGGATTTGGGGGGAACTGCTCCTGGAATCCTGGGGGAATCTGCTTCCCGGGATCCTGGGGGCATCTGCTTCCTGGGATTTGGAAGGATCTGCTTCCAGGGATCCTGGGGGCATCTGCTTCCTGGGATTTGGAAGGATCTGCTTCCAGGGATCCTGGGGGGGAACTGTTTCCTGGGATCCTTGAGGGGAACTGCTCCTGGGATCCTGGGGGGAACTGTTTCCTGGCATCCTGGGGGGAACTGCTTCCCAGGATCTTAGGGGGAACTGCTTCCTGGGATCCTGGAGGCATCTGCTTCCTGGGATTTGGAGGGATCTGCTTCTGGGGATCCTGGGGGGAACTGCTCCTGGAATCCTGGGGGGAGCTGCTTTGTGGGATCCTGGGGGGAACTGCTTCTTGGGATCCAGGGGGAATCTGCTTCCCAGGATCTTGGGGGGAACTGCTCCTGGGATCCTGGGGCAATCTGCTTCCTGGGATCCTCAGGGGGAACTGCTTCCTAGGATCCTTGGGGGCATCCACTCCTGGGATCCTCAGGGGGCTCGGCTTCATGGGACCCTCGGAGGGATCCACTTCCTGGGATTCTCAGAGGGGCTCTGCTTGCCAGGATCCTTGGGAGGACCCACTTCCTGGGATCCTGGGGGAGATCTGCTTCCCAGGACCCTTAGGGGAATCTGCTTCCCGGGATCTTCAGGTGCTCATCAAATAGAGGGAACCAGCCCTTCCCACCCGGGTGGGGAGGGAGAAACCAGTTCCCATTGCTCCCAGGGCCGTGGGGTTCCTGGGACTCCTGTATCCATGTGGAGGGAGCAGCACACTCCAGGCAGGTGGAACCTCCCCTGGCACTGGGGCCAGGCCCCTCCACAAGGATCCTTGAGGTCTTGGTCAGCCCCTGGGTTACTGGGGGGTGTTTCCAGGGGAATGGGGTGAAAACAGCCCAGTGAATTCCAAAGGGTTTATTCCACCTCCCAGGGAAGTTCCCAGTCACTCCCTGGAGCAGGTGGAGTTTGGGATCGATCTCGGCGTTTACCTGGAAGCAGAGCCGGGGAATTCTAATTAAACTGTGTTTACCTGGAAGCAGATAAAACACCCTGGGTGGGTGCAGCTGCTGGCTCTGCTGCTCCTGGGCTGCAGCAGGACCCAGGAGCTCTCCAGGGCAAACACCTCCCAGGTGAATTCCCTGTGTCACCTTCCCAAGGCAGAGGTGGCACTGGAGCCCCCAGCTCCGGGTGTCCCCAGCCCCATTTTCCAGCCAGATCCCGTCCTCCTCCCTGGAAAAAGGGGCTGCTCTGTATCCCAGCCCATGGTGTTTCCAGCTCTTCCCGCTTTCCTGGACCCTCCTGCTGCCCCTCTGGGCACTGCCATGACCTTGGCACTGGGTGACACACGGACCCGACTCCCTTGTCCATCACTCGGCCTCCCCTGCCAGCTGGGAAAGGCTTCCAGGGGTTTCCAGGGAAAATGTTGGGTCTGCAGGACCAGGAGGGTCGGGGGTGCTGAGCACAAGGCTCAGGGATGGTCTGGATTGGTCTGGGAAGCTGCTCCCCAGTTCATCCCATGGATTTCATCCACAGGGATGATGGACAGGGCTTGGAGCAGCCTGGGCAGTGGGAGGTGTCCCTGCCCATGGCAGGGGGTGGCACTGGCCGGGATTTAAGGTCCAACCCAACCCTGTCTGGGATTCTGGGGCTCTGTTGCCATGGAGCTGGGAGAGTTGGGAATGTCCAGCCTGGAGAAGAGAAGGCTCCAAGGAGACCTGAGAGCCCCTTCCAGTGCCTAAAGGGGCTCCAAGAGCTGGAGAGGGACTGGGGACAAGGCATGGAGGGACAGGACACAGGGAATGGCTTCCCAGTGCCAGAGGGCAGGGATAGATGGGATATTGGGAAGAAGATCCTCCCTGTGAGGGTGGTGAGGGGGTGGAATGGATTTCCCAGAGAAGCTGTGGCTGCCCCACCCCTGGAAGTGTCCAAGGCCAGGTTGGATGGGACTTGGAGCAGCCTGGGCAGTGGGAGGTGTCCCTGCCCGTGGCTGGGGGTGGCACTGGGTAGGGTCTAAGTTCCCTTCCAGCTCAAACCATTCCAGGATTCCCTGATTGTGCCTGGGCTGGCCGTTCCCAACATGACTGTTCCTTTTTTGGTGTGTGGAACCATCATCCCTGCCTTTGGCATCCCCTGGAGCTGCCTTTGGCTCCTGCCTGGCTCAGGAGCTCAGAGGTGGCACTTCCCGGTGTCACCCGGGGCCAGCCCCGCTCTGTCCCTGCCCTGGGCCTCTCCTGCAGCTCCAGGGTTCCCACCTGGGCTGGGCCTGCTGGGGAACCCCCAGACCATTTGGAATTCCCACCCTGGTTTCCTGCAGGCCTCGCAATTTCTGTGGCATCATTTTTCCCGGTCTCCCTGTGGCTTTTAATTCAGTTTTAATCATTCCTGGTGTTGGGAATCTTCCCAGAATGGAATCCTGGAATCCCTGACTGACAGCTTCCCAGGTGATTTTGGTTTTTGAGCTGAACTCCCCGGTGGGAGGTGGTCATGGATCAGGCAGATTCCTGCAGGGACAATCCGGGGGTGCTGCTCTGAGGCACGAGGATGGTTCTCCCACAGGGATCTAATCCCTTCCATCCCAGTTTTCCATGTTTATCCGGCAAAAATGTGTCCAAAAACAGTTCACAAAGAGAAATCCCTGAACCTGCAATGGCTATTCAGGGCTGTCAAATCCAGACCTTTGACTTTCCTCATTACCTGTGTGAATATTCCTCATTCCCAGCGGGAATAAAAGCCTGTGGCTGTTCTCAGGGAGCCTATGGAAGGAGGATGGTTGATGGCAAAGCTGGAACGATGAAATCAAAAATTTGTGCCAAAAACATGGGATCTGCTCTGCTGAACCCACTGCCAGAGGGACCCATTCCCTGGACTCCCTGTTTGGGAATTTTTGGCAATAATGGTTGCTGTCCTTTTTCCAGATCCAGGTGTTTGAGGATGGAGCTGACACAACGTCCCCAGAAACCCCGGAATCTGCTGCCATGAAGGTCCCCAAGAGAGGTACAGCCTGGGTGGGAAATCCTTCCCAAAGGGGTGGGAAATCTTTCCTGGAGAGGTGGGAATTTTGTGCTGGAGGGAATGGGAAATTATTCCCCAAGGGGGAATAATTGTGCTGGAGAGATGGGAAATCCCTCCTGAAGGGATGGGAAGTAGTTTCCAGGTGGAATGCGAAATCCTTCCTGGAGAGGTGGGAAATCCTTCCTGGAGAGGTGGGAAATCCTTCCTGAAAGGGTGGGAATCCTTCCCAGATAGAATGGGAAGTCCTTCCTGGAGAGAGGGAGCTCTTTGTGGTGGGAATCCTTCCCGGAGGGTTGGGCACATAGAATGCAGCCCTGACCCACTCTGAGGCTCTGGAATTGCAGTGTCTGTGTCTCCAGCCCCATTCCCAGCCCTGGGCAGGGATCCCTGCACTGCTCATCCCTTCCCCATTCCCACCCTGGGCAGGGATCCCTGCACTGCTCATCCCTTCCCCATTCCCACCCTGGGCAGGGATCCCTGCACTGCTCATCCCTTCCCCATTCCCACCCCGGGCAGGGATCCCTGCACTGCTCATTCCTTCCCCATTCCCACCCTGGCAGTGATCCCTCCACTGATCATTCCTTCCCCATTCCCACCCTGGGCAGGGATCCCTGCACTGCTCATCCCTTCCCCATTCCCACCCCGGGCAGGGATCCCTCCACTGATCATTCCTTCCCCATTCCCCCCCTGGGCAGGGATCCCTGCACTGCTCATCCCTTCCCCATTCCCCCCTCCGTGCCCGTTCCTGGCTGCCGGCCCAGGCAGCCCCGCCTCCCCGGGCCGGGCTTTGTTGGGAATGTTCCCCAGCTCTGTGGGATCCCGGGAGCTGCGGAAGGGGCTCTGCCAACTTCCTGGCCTGGCTGCTCCGTGGGTGCTGCTGCCAAGGGGAGCGTTTGTGGGACACGGGATAAGGATCGGGATGGGCTGGGGGCTGGGGGGGCTGGGGGTGGTTCTTCCCCTCTCACAGACAGTGGAAACTGAAGTTCCTCTTTAGATTCCATAAGAAAATACTTCCCTTTTACCTGGGAAAGTGAAGTGACCCTTTCATTCCTGTCTGCTTTGGATCCTGCAGTCAGCACAGAATCATGGAATTGCTGAAGTTGGAAAAGCCCATTGAGTCCAACCATTCCCAGCACTGCCCAGGCCACCCCTGACCATGTCCCCCAGTGCCACATCCACAGGGTGTTAAATCCCCCCGGGATGGGGACTCCCCCCACCCTGGGCAGCTGTGCCAGGGCTGGACAGCCCTTTCCAGGGGAATTTTCCCATTTCCTCTCCTCCTGTCCCTTGTTCTCTGGGACTGACCCCCCCCAGCTCCCCCCTCCTGTCAGGGGGTTGCAGAGCCAGAAGGTCCCCCCTGAGCCTCCTTTTCTCCAGGCTGAGCCCCCCCAGCTCCCTCAGCCCCTCCTGCTGCTCCAGCCCCTTCCCAGCTCCTGCCCTTCCCTGGACACGGATGGCTGTGGTGCCAGGAGGGGCTGTGCCAGGCTGGGACAGACGGACACGGCCGGGTCTGGAGCAGGGGGAGCTGCAGGTCGGGAGTGGGATGGTGCAGTCAGGGATGCAGGGCTGGGATGTGGCTGCCTGCCAAGGGTTTCCATGGAAACAGCAGCTGCTGCAGTGGGACTGCAGTGGGGGATGCAGGGACGGCTCTGCCACGGATCCAGCTCCATGCCAGGGATCCAGCTCCATGCCAGGGATCCAGCTCCAGCCCCTCCCAGCTGGCACAGGAGAGGGCACATGGGGGGAGCTGGGGGTGCCCCCAGACACCTGGGAAAAGGGGGGAATCCAACCAGGCCTATCCTGGGGGCCTGCAGGGAGGGACAGGACACGAGGGAATGGCTTCCCACTGGAAAAGGGAAGTTTGTGTGAGATTTTGGGAAGAAATCCCTCCCTGTGAGGGTGGGCAGGCCCTGGCCCAGGTTGCCCAGAGAAGCTGTGGCTGCCCCTGGATCCCTGGAAGTGTCCAAGGCCAGGCTGGACAGGGCTGGGAGCAATGTGGGCTGGTGGGAGGTGTCCCTGCCCGTGGCAGGGCGTTGGAACCAATGGAATTTCCAATACCTTCCAACCCAAAGCATTCCAGGATTCCATGATTCTGTGTCCCCAAGGGTTCAAACCCCAGGGAAGGGGACTGCACTGCTCCCAGGACAGCCCCTGCCAGTGTCGGTTCCGAGGGGTGTCCAAGTGTTTGCCTTCCTCAGGCAGCAGCTCCAATGAGGAATTCCCTGTTCCCCCAAACCCACTCCCCGTTGTGCCACCGTTTCCTGGCGGATCCTGGCTCTGCTTCCCTCCCACTTCCCAAAGGCTCCTGTCCCAGCCCTGGACACCCTCTGGCTGCAGGGACACGGGGCTGGGGTCAGGGCTGTCCCTGGGGCTCACAGGGCTGGGGTCAGGGCTGTCCCTGGGGCTCACAGGGCTGTCCCTGGGGCTCACAGGACTGGGACTCACAGGGCTGTCCCTGGGGCTCACAGGGTTGGGGCTCATGGGGCTGTCCCTGGGGCTCACAGGGCTGGGGCTCACAGGGCTGTCCCTGGGGCTCATGGGGCTGGGTCAGGGCTGTCCCTGGGGCTCACAGGGCTGTCCCTGGGGCTCATGGGGCTGTCCCTGGGGCTCACAGGGCTGGGGTCAGGGCTGTCCCTGGGGCTCACAGGGCTGTCCCTGGGGCTCACAGGGCTGTCCCTGGGGCTCATGGCCCTGCCTGTGCTCTCTCCACAGATTCCGTGGATGCTGCCAAGACCAGCAAACTGGTGAGTGCCCCCAGTGCTTCGGCACCGCTGAAGGCTTTTGTCCCTTTGGGAAGAGCACACGGACACACACGTTCAGCTCAGTGCTCTGGGATAAAGTGCCCATGGAAAAGTGAATTTATTCTGAGCCCATGGGAAACGAGGTGTAAAAATGTCATTTTGGGCCACTGGCCGGGAGTTGGCTGGTCCCTGAGGGATCACCCAGTGCTGGCCCTGGTGTTCCATGTTTTGATCTGAGTCCAGCTGATATTGCAGCATTCCCTGGCTGCTTCCTTCAAACCCTGATCCTCATGAAATCATGGAATGGTATGGGTTGAAAGGGACCTTAAATCCCATCCAGTCCCACCTGACACCTTCCTCTATCCCAGGTTGCTCCAAGCCCTGTCCAACCTGGTGTTGGATACTTGCAGGGGTGGGGCAGCTCCAAGGACTCTCTCATCCCACAGGAAGAGTGCATTCCTTGGAATAAGTGACATTGGCTCTCTCTGGCTCCTGCACCTCTGAGTGTCTTTATCCAGGAGCTCCAGTGGCTCCTGGGACATGGATAGAGACATGTCATATCCATTTGGGATGGGCATTTCCTAAGGAACAGGAAACTGGAGCAGGTTCCTGTCTCCAGGTAGTGCTGAAATCCACCCAAACTGCTGTGCAGGTGTGGGATAGTGAGGAATCATGGAATTCTGAGGTTGGAAAAGCCCCCTGAGACCGTGGAGTCCAGCTGGTCCCCAGCACTGCCCAGGTCACCACTCCTGGGGAACAGTGATGGCACTGGGTGATCCTGGGGACACAGAGGATGGATTTGTGTGTCTGGGGTAGAAACTGGATTTTCCTCAGGGACAAACTGGTCCAGCTGGGGTGTGGGAGCTGTGGGAAAGGAAATGGCTCCCCTGGGGACAAGGGGCTGCTCCCGTGTGTG
Organism: Manacus candei; assembly: GCF_025592945.1. Lineage (NCBI taxonomy): Eukaryota > Metazoa > Chordata > Aves > Passeriformes > Pipridae > Manacus > Manacus candei. The sequence continues at coordinate 57,733 of NW_026138278.1, forward strand.
GCACCTGCAGGGCTGGGTCGGGGCATCGAGGCCCAGCCTCCTGCACTGCCATTCCAGATTATTCCCAGGAGTGGGAATTCTCCTCCCCATCCTGCTGTGGAGCCGGGTGCTGGGTCAGAGTCTGGGCACAGCTGGGATGGGGATGGAGCAGCACTGTGGGGTGCTCCAGGGGGCTCAGACCCCGGGGGATGTGAGCTGCAGCCAGAGGGCAGGGTAGAGGAGAATTCCCTTCCCTGTACTAAAGGGATTTGGGAGGTTTTTTTGGGTTTTCCTGCTGTGTGCTGGCAGGCCCCTGGCACTGCTGGGGCCTGTGCCCCGAGTGTTCCCTGCCTGACCCCAGCATCGAGGCTCCTGCTTTAATTATACCCTGGAGTTAATTAAAAGGCAAAGAGTATTTAGCAAGTGAAATCAGGATGCTGAAATGGGGATTGTTCTTGGAATGTTTTGTGCTGCTGGTGTGGAGAAGGGATCAGGACAGGAGGTGCTGCTCGATGCACTGCTGTGCTCCAGGGCATTCCCACTGGTTTGGTGTGGAACTGTGGAATGGTTGGGAGGGACCTTAAATCCCATCCAGTTCCATGGGCAGGGACACCTTCCACTGTCCCAGGCTGCTCCAAGCCCCGTCCAACCTGGCCTTGGACACTTCCAGGGATCCAGGGGCAGCCACAGCTTCTCTGGGCAACCTGGGACAGGGCCTGCCCACCCTCACAAGGATGATCTGCTTCCCAATATCCCATTTTCCCCTGCCCTCTGGCACTGGGAAGCCATTCCCCCTTGTCCTGGCACCCTTGGCACCCTCTCCCTCCAGCATCCTGGGAGATCCTGGCACCCCAATTCCTTCTTTGGTGTACTCGTATTTGCCCCATGAGATGATCTCTTTCCCCTTGGATGTGTCCTGGTTCCCAAGTTCCCCGTGCTGGGGGTGGATCTGTGTCCCCGGGGTGAGGGGGTGACTGAGGCTGCTGACGAGCCCCGCTGTGATTTCCACCTTAACTGGTTTCACTTTCCCCGGATGTATTCCCTCTCCTGCCCGTCCTGCAGGCCGGGTGTTCCCGGGGGAATGGGTGTTCCCGGGGGAATAGGTGTTCCCGGGGCATTCCTGGATCCCTGGCAGGGCCGGGTGTTCCCGGGGGAATGGGTGTTCCCGGGGCATTCCCAGATCCCTGGCAGGGCCGGGTGTTCCCAGGGGAATGGGTGTTCCCGGGGCATCCCCGGATCCCTGGCAGGGCCGGGTGTTCCCGGGGCAATGGGTGTTCCCGGGGCATTCCCGGATCCCTGGCAGGGCCTGTCTAACGTTCCTTCTGTTCCCTCCTCACGCAGCGCGGAGCGAAGCCCAAGAAGGTGCTGTGTGACCCGTGTGACCCCTGGGTGTGGGGGCATGTGGGGCCATCGCCATCCTCACCCGCCATCCCGGCCATCCCAGCCCTGCATGGCTGCTCCCTGCATGTGCTCCCACATCCACATGGCATCATGGAATGGTGGGGTGGGAAAGGCCTCGGAGACCCCCCAGCTCCCCTGGCGCTGCCGAGGCCACCGCTGGCCGTGTCCCCCAGTGCCACCTCTGCAGGGCTGTTAAATCCCCCGAGTGCCACCTCTGCAGGGTTGTTAAATCCCCCCGGGCTGGGGGCTCCCCCCTGCCCTGGGCAGCCTCTTCCGATGCTTTACAACCCTTTCCATGAAGGAATTTTCTCGGTATCCAACCTGAACCTCCCCTGGCACAAGCTGAGGTTGTTCCCTCATAGATATTTTTGTAAAACCCTCTGGTGACTCGGGGACAAGTGGCACCTCCTCAGGGCTTTCCCGTCCTGTCCCTGGGCTCTGGCTCCTCCTGGGGACACCCAAAACCAGCTGGTTTGGGACAATTAGTGAAGCCAGAAATATTTTGTACCAGGATGAGCCAAAACTCCAAAGGTCTTGGCAAAGGATCCCGGAATGGTTTGGGTTGGGAGGGATGTTAAAGCCCATCTCTTTTCATGCCCTGCTGTGGGCAGGGACACCAAATCACCATTCCCTGCAGGGTCTTTGGGGAATATTTTTTCCCCAAGGGAATCTTGCCAAGGTGAGCACTGCAGACATGGAAAGGACCCGGCATTAGCACTGGGAGGGAGGGAGGAAGGGAGGAGATGGTACCTGGAGCCCTCGGCGTCCCTTTGGCCCAGCTTTCCTTTCCAGCCGCTTCCGTGTCGATTCTGGGGGCAGGAACGGTGCAAACAGCCCTGTTTGTCCGTGGGAAATCCAGAGGTGAGGAGCAGTGTGGAAGCCCTCGGTGCAGAGAGGGTGCAGAGAGCTCTGGAGTGGGCCAGGAGCACCTGCCCCAGGTGTCCCCTCCTCGTGTCCCCCAGGTCCAGGTCTCTGCATGTCCCGAGGCTCCAGGGGCATGTGGGTCCCCTCATGCCAGTTCTGCCGGCTCCAAGGGGTGCCTGGCTGTCAGGGCTCTCCATGGGACGAAATTCCCATTTGGAATGCTGGGTTCTTCCCCTCCTGTCCTGTCCTGGTGGGTTTGCAGCTGCCGTGTGTCCCTGCTGTGTCCCTGCCGTCTGCTCGGGGCTGGGGCTGGGGGAGGGATTAGGATCATGGGGGTGTGACTGTCACTGGCCTGGGGATCGTGGATCTGTCACTGCCCTGGGGATCTGTGACTGTCACTGCCCTGAGGATCTGTGACTGTCACTGTCCTGGGGATCATGGGGGTGTGACTGTCACTGTCCTGGGGATCTGTGACTGTCACTGTCCTGGGGATCATGGATCTGTCACTGTCCTGGGGATCTGTGACTGTCACTGGCCTGGGGATCATGGATCTGTCACTGTCCTGGGGATCTGTGACTGTCACTGGCCTGGGGATCATGGATCTGTCACTGTCCTGGGGATCTGTGACTGTCACTGGCCTGGGGATCATGGATCTGTCACTGCCCTGGGGATCGTGGATCTGTCACTGTCCTGGGGATCTGGGGCTGTGACTGTCACTGTCCTGAGGATCTGTGACTGTCACTGGCCTGGGGATCATGGATCTGTCACTGCCCTGAGGATCTGTGACTGTCACTGTCCTGGGGATCATGGATCTGTCACTGCCCTGAGGATCTGTGACTGTCACTGTCCTGGGGATCATGGATCTGTCACTGTCCTGGGGATCATGGATCTGTCACTGCCCTGAGGATCTGTGACTGTCACTGCCCTGGGGATCTGGAGCTGTCACTGCCCTGAGCCCAGTCCTGGCAGCTCACACAGGGCCATCCCCACCGAGGGCCAGCCCAGTGCCAGGCTCTGCTGCCCCCTCGGAATGGAACATTTTTGGCCGTCAGTGACCCCCTGACCCGCCCCCCTCCAGCAGCCCCTCCCCAGCAGGGCGGTTCCAGCCGGGGGCAGCGGATAACGAGCGTAATTAGCGGGTAAATCCTCGTTCGGGGATTATCAAATATAGACTCTAATCGTCCCGGAGCTGCAGCCCTGGGGTGCCAGATGGGCCTCACTGCCCCGCCGTGCTCCCTCCCTGCTCCCCATGGGTTCGGGAGTGCTGGGGGCAGGTGGGGCCGGGGCAGAGGGGACTCTGGTCACTGAGGTCGTGGTGGCCTTTGGGCTGTGCTGTTCCCAGGGCTTGGAGCAGGGGAGCAGCTCCAGGGGCACTGGGGGTCCTGTCCCTTGGCTGTGACACCGTGTTGGGATGTCCTTGTTCTTGGAGCAGTGTCTCCAGGCAGGAGCTGGTGGCCCAGGCTGTCCCTGGGAGGTGCTGGCCTCTGTCCTGGGCCAGTCTGGTTGGGAAGGACCCCAAAGGGATCCCAAAGGGACCCCAGAGTCTGTTTAAAGAGCAGGAAGAGGGTGTTTCCTGGCTGGTTTTTGGGATGAAATGGGTTGTGAGTGCTTCATTCCTGTGTGACCTGAGATGTGAGTGACAGGCTGATCCCTTCTCCCGCTGCAGGGCTGGGTGACACTGGGTCACAGATGCCACCTCTCAGGGATGTGGAGGTGGCAGGGCCGTGGTGGGTCCTGGGTCACCCTGTGTGTGCCAGAGCAGGGCTGGGAATGGGGAGACTCCCAGGAATGCAGGGAAAGGCTGGTCCATGGCTCCTGCCTCGCTCAGGGTGTGTCAGAGTGGGCTCCCAGGCTCTGACACACTCTGGAATCACAGAATATTTAGGTTGGAAAAGCCCCCTGAGCCCACCAAGTCCAACCATTCCCCACTGACCATGTCCCCAAGTGCCACATCCACAGGTGGCACATGCCCAGGGCTGTCACCCTGGGGGTGGCTCCAGTCCTGTCCCCTCAGGTCACTGTCCCCTGCAGCCAGTTTGATCCCTGGGCTTTCCCCTCTGTGGGTCAGGTTTGTCCTGCCCCAGTGACATCCCTGTTCCTGTCACCCTCCCACTGGCATTCCGTGTGCCAGGGCTGGATTCCCAGCAGTGTGTGCTGGGGCTGGATCTCCCTCTCTGCTGGGCACCTGATCCCGCTCTGATCCCGCTCTGATCCCGTCCCGGGGTGACCAGCGGTGGCCAGGGAGGTGGCCAGGTCATTATCCCAGGTCATTATCCCGGTGTTATCCAGGTCTCCAGGCGGGAGCAGATGGCCCGTTCCAGCCCGGAGCAGGTCCCAGATGGTCTGTTTAATGCAGATGGGCCCCCCCAAGCCCTGTTAATCCTTTAAGGGAAGGACTAATCCGATCAGCTCCCAAACCCAGCCCATCCCAGCTGCCCAAAGCGCTCCCATGGCGCGGCAGGACCTGGATGAACCCGGGAGCTGCTGTTCCTTGGGCCGGGTGACATCCCCATGGCAGCCCTCTGTGTCCCCAGGGGAGCTGGGGGTGAGACCCAAGGGGATTATTTTGGTGTTAGTTGAGGGAAGGGCCCGTGACCCTTTGGAATGGGGAGCTGAGCAGCACCTGGCACCACGAGCTGGGGGCTCCATGGAAAAGAGCTGGAGTTAACCCTGTCAGCTCCTCTCCAAACCCCCCAAGAGCCAGGAATCCTCTCAGCTGCAATGATGCCAAAAGCTGCTTCTCCCTTCTCATGGATTTAGGATCAATAACCTCCCTTACGTGTCCCTGAGGGGTTTCAGGGGCAGCCCAAAGCATCCCAGACTGTTCTCCCATTGCTAAATTGCATTTCTTCACTGCTGCAGCATTTACTGGATCCTGGATGTGGGAAGAGCTTATATAGTCTGGATTTAGGGAGTGGAGCTGTGTGTGAGGAGAGGAGCTGGTTCATTACAGCAGCTCTAATATCCTTAATTATCTTAAGGTTAAATCTGGGTGAGCCTGCACGTGGCTCCTCCAGGGATGGACACGGCCCTTGGATCACTCAGGCTTATGGCCACAGATCCAGGGTGCTTTTGTCTGGAAAAGCCCAGTAAGCGGTTCCTTTTCCCTGTGGTTTGGGAACACCTTCCACTAGCCCAGGTTGCTCCAAGCCTCATCCAACCTGGCCTTGGACACTTCCAGGGATCCAGGGGCAGCCACAGCTTCTCTGGGCAACCTGTGCCAGGGCCTCCCCACCCTCCCAGCCAGGAATTCTTTCCCAACATCCCATCTGTCCCTGCCCTCTGGCACTGGGAAGCCATTCCCTGTGTGTTGTCCCTCCCTGCCTTGTCCCCAGTCCCTCTCCAGCTCTCCTGGAGCCCCTTCAGGCCCTGCCAGGGGCTCTCAGCTCTCCCTGGAGCCTTCTCTTCTCCAGGGGACCCCCCCAGCTCTCCCAGCCTGGCTCCAGAGCAGAGGGGCTCCAGAATCCTGGAATGGTTTGGGTTGGAAGGGATTGTAAATCCCACTGATTCCAACTCCCTGCCATGGCCAGGAACACCTTCCACTTAGCAGGTTGCTCCACGCCCTGTCCAGCCTGGCCTTGGACTCTTCCAGGCATCTGTGCCAGCTCCCAGAGCTGCTTAATTCCCTGATCCAGAGGTTATTCAGGAATCAGACCCCACCACAGATCAGTTGGGCACCGGGTGTCCCCATGTCCTGGCAAACTGTGGGGCTGCCTCCAGGGAATACCAGCCTGCTGGAGACAGGGGCCTCTAAAGGCTTTTTCCAGGACATGGGAAGGATTGTGCCGAGGGTCTGGGATTGCTGGAGGTGAAATTCCCTCTGTGCATGGAGGGTCAGGTGTGCAGGTGCTGCTGGAGGGGGATGGTGGTGCTGCAGGTGCCAGGCAGGAATTTGGGGTCTGGGCCTGGCAGAGCAGTGAGGCTTGGGGACATGGCAGTGAGGCTTGGGGACACGGCGGCTGGCTGATGTGCTGGGTGCCCAGCCCTCTCCACGGTGGCTCCTTGGGGCAGGGGATCTTTAGGGCAGGGATCCTCAGGGCTGGGGATCTTTAGGGCAGGGATCTTTAGGGCTGGGATCTTTAGGGCAGGGATCCTCAGGGCAGGGGATCTTTAGGGCTGAGATCCTCAGAGCAGGGGATCTTTAGGGCAGGGATCCTCAGGGCAGGGGATCTTTAGGGCTGGGATCCTCAGGGCAGAGACCCTCAGGGCAGGGGATCTTTAGGGCAGGGATCTTTAGGGCTGGGATCCTCAGGGCAGAGACCCTCAGGGCAGGGGATCTTTAGGGCTGAGATCCTCAGGGCTGGGATCCTCAGGGCTGGGATCTTTAGGGCTGGGATCCTCAGGGCAGGGGATCTTTAGGGCTGGGATCTTTAGGGCAGAGACCCTCAGGGCAGGGGATCTTTAGGGCTGGGATCCTCAGGGCAGAGACCCTCAGGGCAGAGACCCTCGGGGCAGGGGGTCTCCGAGGCCGTGGTGGTCCTTGCACACCCTCAGCCGTGCAGGGGTGCCCTGAGCTCCTGGGAGTCCCCCCGTGTTGGCAGGAGGCGCTGGATGGGAGCGCGGCAGGATGGACGCGGCCCTGCAGCTGTCCGTGTGTCCGTCTGTCCGTCCCTCGGGCTCAGTTCCGCCCGTGTGTCCATCTGTCCGTGCCCGGGGCTGTGCCCGGCGGTCCCGGCGGGGGCGGGTCGGCCCCGGAGCCGCCTGGACCCGCCGGCCGTGCCGGGGGTGCTGAGCCCTGCGGACCTCCCTCCCGGGAGCGGCACCGCCGTGCCCATCCTCGCTCGCCATCCCGCTCATCCCATCGCCATCCGCGGCTCGAGCGCGCCCGCCGGCGCGGCCCCTCCGCGGTGATGTCACGAGCCATCGGGGCGGTGGTTGGAGCCACCGCCGAGCGGGGACGAGCGGCCGCGGCCGGGGGGCTGCGCCGGACCCCCTGAGCCCCCGCCGAGCCCCGCCGAGCCCCCGCCGAGCCCTGCCGACCCCCCGGCCCCCTCCCGAGCCCCCGCAGGACCCGGCGGCGGCCGCGGCCATTTGCCGTGTCCGGCCGCGCTGACCCGCTGCTCCGTCTGCTCCCGCTCCGGCCGCTCCTCCGCCGCGATGAGACAGGCCCCGGCCACCCGCAAGGTACGGTCCGTGCCCGCAGCCCCCGCTCCCCCGGCCCCGCAGCCCCCGGCCCCGCATCCTCCGGCACCGCATCCTCCGGCCCCGCATCCTCCAGCACCGCGTCCTCCGGCCCCGCATCCCCGGCACCGCATCCTCCGGCATCGCATCCCCGGCACCGCATCCCCGCTCCCCGACCCGCCTCCTCCCCTTTTTCCCCGTTTTCCCCGCGTTGGTGCTGCCGGGCTGTAATTGGGAGCGTGACGGGCTCGGGGGGGCGGTGGGGGAGCAGCAGCAGCAGCGGGTCATGGCTGGCTTTGCCTCCCGAGCTCCCGGGTCCCCTCTCTCTCCATGTCTCCGGCCGTGCCCGCGGCGGGTGCAGCGGCTCTGCGGCTCCGCCGGGGCCGTTCCCGGCCCTGTCCCTGCCTCCGGTGCCATCCCCACTGCCCTGGGGGTGCCGATGCCATCCCTGCTTCCAGGTGCCCACCCCGGGGAAGCTGCATGTCCACACTCCCATTTTTCCTGGCGCCGGGATCAGCCCCCGGCATTCCCGGGGGCCGGCGGTGCCCGGGTCCCTGCCAGGCTGCCGTTCCCGCAGGTGACAGCGCGGGCATGGCCTGTGTGTTTATTTTTAGCGTAACCAGGATGACACTGCTCAGCTTAAAGAGAAATCCTGGGAGTTTCTGGCTGATGCCGGGAACAGACCCGAGCTGGGCTGGCTGTGCCTGTACCTGGCAGTAAATGCTCCTGGTTTGCACGAGCTCGGACACCGACACACCTGGTCACGTGTCCCTGCTAATCCGCTTCCCAATGGAAAGTTTTAGGGATGCTGTTTCCCTCCTTCCCAGCGGAGTGGGAGCAGGGGCTGCCGGTGCTCAGCACCACACCTGGATTTCATCCTGCTTTCCCCGTTGTTCCTCCCCCTGCACACGGGATCACACCTGTGAGACTGGGCGTGGGCCGGGTGGTTGTTTGAAATGCAGAATTCCCGGGAATAGCCCAGGTAGCCACACCCTGAGGGGCTCGTCCTGCTGCAGGTTGTGTCTGGAGAGGGCTGGTCCAAAATTCCCGGGAGGTGAGTGGGATGGCATCCTGCCTGCTCGGGTGGGCAGCGTGGGCCTGCAGAGGGTCACTTCCCAGGAATCACCTCCAGCACTGCCCGCCCTGCTCGGGAGCTGCTGCAGGAACCCTCCTGGAAACTCCAGGGAATCCTTGGCAGCAGCAGCTGCGGTCTGGGAAGTTGGGCTTTTCCACATCAGGAACCCTCAAACCTCGTCCAGAAGCGTTCAGTGGCTCCTCCCTGTCCTGCTGGAAGGTGACATTCACACAGACCTGCCCACCCACCCGGCGCTCGGTGTTCCCGCCTGGATCAGGATTCCCACCCTTGGAGCAGAACAAAGTCGGGAGGGACCTGCGGGACCCGCACCCCACGTTCAGTGGGCAGTGCCAGCCCTGCCACAGGCAGTCCGTGCTATCCAGGAGGATTTCCAGGAGGATGTTCCCGGAGTTGCTGCTGCCAGGAGCCAAGTCCATGTCGGAGCGCCGGTTCGGAGCCCCCGATGCTCCCCAGGGATCGGAGGTTCTGTAATGGCATCAAATATTGCTGCAGCAGCATTACACAGCAGAGCCCGAGCCCTGAGCAGAACAGCATTCCCAGGGGCTGCTCGGAGCATCCCGGATCCAGGGGGCAGGTGTGGTTGGAGCGTCTGCTCCCAGCACAATGCTGTAATCCAGAGAATCCATGTTCCATCCTGCTCACCGTCCTGCCAAGGGCTTCCCAGAGCCCAGGGGTGACTGGCTGGTGCCAGCTGTGCCATGGGGATGGACAGATGGACAGGGACAGCCAGCATGGAGAGGAGGCCAGCCCTGGTGGAGAGAGCAGCTGGAGTATCCCAGAGCATCCCAGAGCTTCCCTCTGCCCCCTCTCCAAGGATCCCGGGGCTCTCAGAGCTTCAGCTTTTGGTGGTCTGCACGTGGAGGGGACCAAAGCCCCGGAGGAGGCACAGAGCAGGATTACTCCCTGTCATTCCACATGGGTTTAGGGATAGTTACCAGGAGGTTTCTCCCTGGTTTTAGGGTTCAGTGTGGTTTGAGGTGGGGTTTGAGCTGGAGTCCCCCCATCCCATGGCCCAGACAGGGCTCGGTGTCCCCCAGGACAGGACTCTGTCTCCCAGGACAAGGCTTGGTGTCCCCCCCTCATTGTCCCCCATCCCATGGCCCAGGACAAGGCTCAGTGATCTCTGGTGACATTTCCCCATGTCCAGGGACTCTGAGGTCGGTGTGGGCCCCCCAGCCCTGCCCCACTGCAGGGGCTCCCGTGCCAACAGCACAGGGCAGGGCACCGGGAGCACCGTGCCCAGCGTGTGTGGCAGGGAGCAGGGGCATCTCCACGGGTGCAATCCCCAGGTGGTTTTCAGTTTTCCAAGGGTTTCCCAGATTTTTGTTGCTGCTCCATGTAATCAGTGCTCAGTCGGACTTCGGGAAGATGCCAGAGAGCTCCTGAAGGGCTTCCTGAGCCAGCCCTGAGGGGTTGGGGTTTGCACTGTCATCATTCCATTTTCCTGACAAGTTTGGCCACGCAGATGCTGTGGAAGATGGGAATGTCTCCCTTGGGATTGAAATGGGTGTCCCGTGGAGTGCAGCCTTTGGGAAAAGGCTGGAAGTGAGCAGAGAAGGGTTTGGCTGCAGGAATGCCAGAGGACATTTGGAAGTGAAAACACATCCATGTTTATTCTGAAGAAAGAAAATCCAGCTCTGAGGTGTGCTGGGCCTCAGGGGGAGCACGGCTGTGTTGGATATTGATCCCTGAGGGGCTCCCTGTGCCCCCTGTCCCGGCTGCATCCCGAGCTGGGATCGTGTGGCAGCACCATTATCCATCTGTTCTGTTCCTGGTTATTCCCAGCTGGGATTAGGTCATGGAATCAGAAATGAAGGACAATGTGGAAGGTTTGACACGTACTCCAAAGCTGCCTCTGGACAGATGTTCCCTCTGCCCACGCTGGGGGCTCCTGCCCATCCACTGCCCCCCAGACCAGCCTCGCCACTCCCTCTTTGCCATCAATTAGGGATTGTTTGTAATGGGAAAAATACTCATTAATTTAATATTTGTCTCCCCATGGCCTCCCCCCCTCTGTGCTGCTGCTGGGCACTGCTGCATGTGTGGGTGCATGGAGGGGTGGGGGGGTCCTACTCCAAAGGCACGGGTGGTTTAATTCCAGCCATGGATGGAAAAGTTGGAAGTGTGGGAGCAGCTCTGTGATGTCCCTGGGATTTATGGTTAAAGAGTGCAGAGCCCTGGGGGCTCCAGGCCCTTTGGAAAACAGAGGGATGAGGGGAGGGAATAATCCTGTCTAAAATGAATCCCTTCAGCCTCCTGCTCTGGGGGCATCTGGGAAAGGTGTGGGGGGTCAAACCCCCTGTGCCCGTGGAGCCTGGAGTGCCCTGCCAGCCTGGACCAGGCTGTGCCTCTGGAGATAGAAATTCCTTGGAAATAAAGGTGGATGTGCCCCGGGGTGTCCCTGGGGTCAGGGTGGGGGTTCAGACAGTCCTCCCTGTCCCTGGCTCTGTCCCCACATGGGGCTGGAGGGGGAGAACAGGGCCGGGCTGGGGGGGAGCAGGGGCTGCTCTGGCTCCGGGCTCCCCTGGTCCCACGGGAGCTGTGCCAGGGGGTCCCACGGGAGCTGTGCCTGCAGGTCCCCCCGATGGCCTTGGGGGTGTGTTAACGAGCTCCCACCTGCTGCCAGCTCACTAACGATGCCGGGCTCAGCTGGTGCCGCCGGGCACGCTGACGATGCCGGGCACACTAACGATGCGGGCACTAACGAGGCCGTGCTGTGTTTTGTCTCCTTTCCTGCTCTGCCGCGCCGGCTGTTCTGTGCTCCGGCTGCTCTCTGCTCCTCTGTCCTGTGACTGTCTGTCCTCTCTGCTTCCGCTCCCGCTGCCCTCCAGACCAGCACCCGCCGGCCCAAGGTGAGCAGCCGGGGGGGCACCGAGCGTGGGGGGCACCGGGCACTCACAGCTCCGGGGGTGCCAACCGCACTGAAACACAGCTCATGGGGTGCCAGTCCCACCCAAACACAGCTCATGGGGTGCCAACCCCACTGAAACACAGCTCATGGGGTGCCAGTCCCACCCAAACACAGCTCATGGGGTGCCAACCCCACACAAACCCGGCCCATGGGGTGCCAGTCCCGCCGTTGGTCCCCGCTGTCCTTCCACCTGGTTAGGCAGAGCCCAGAGGAGCTCCCGGCAGTGCTGGGCTCCTGCTGGGCTCCTGATGGGCTCCTCTGGAGCAGGTCCAGATCCCTGGGATCCCTTCCCTGGGCGAGATGGCCGTGGGAGAGCTCGGCTGGAGGAGCAGAGCATGGAATCCACGTGGCAGTGCCCAGGCTCTGCTGGGGGGTCTCTGCTGGGTGTCCCTGCGGGGGTTGCTGATCCCTGAGTGTCCCACCCTGTGTGGGGTGTTTTTCAGTGGGATCTTGAACCTCTCCTGTCAGAGGGGAGAGCCCGAGGTGTCCTGCAGGGCTGTGTGGTTCCAGCCTGTGCTCGGGACCAGCAGGATTCACCTTGGGAAGGGGCTCGTGGCTGGAGGAGAGGAAACGTGGAGAGAAATCCTCAAAAAGCTCTGTAACAGTGGAGTTTGGGTTTGGAAATGGAGAATATTCTGTCTCCCCTGTGCTGGGGGAGGCTGCAGGAAGGGCTCCATCCTCCCTGGCTGCTCCTGGCTGATTCCATCAGCCCTGGGGCACTGGGATCCCGTCCCATTCCCTCTGTTTGAGTGGCTCTTGTTCCTGGTCTCTGTGCTGGGTGGAGCTCTGATGGGATGTCCTGTGGGACCTCCTGATCCTTTGGCCTCACACCAGCACTGGCAGGGGTTAGATGGAGTTAGGAGTTGGGATGGAGTGGGTTGGTTTGGAAGGGACCCAAAGCCCATCCAGTTCCACCCAAGGACACCTCCCACTAGCCCAGGTTGCTCCAAGCCCTGTCCAACCTGGCCTTGGACACTCCCAGGGATGGGGCAGCCACAGCTTCTCTGGAAAATCCCTTCCAGTGCCTCACCACCCTCACAGGGAGGAGCCTCTTCCCAGTATCCCACCTCCCCCTGCCCTCTGTGAGGGGTTTGTGGTCCCTAAACACCAGGAACACAAACATCCCTGGTTTGTGTCTGGGAGGAGGCAAGTGGGGCCCGGTGCTGCTGAGGTGATTCCTGTTCTCCATCCCTGGGAGAGCCAGGATCACCCCAGGAGGGCAGGCTGGGCATGTCCAAGGGGCTCTGGACCCGCTGCAGTCGATTTAAGGCCGATTTGCCTCTATTTTGGGAAAAATAAGGGCAGAGGGCAGGTGCTGCTCCTGCCTCGCTGTGTCCCTGCCCAGCCACGGGTGGAACCACACACCTGGTGAAACCTTGACAAATCCAATTTCCAGGAGTAAAATAAAGTCAGGAAATTTAATGTACACAGCCAGAGGTGAGTGCTCCAGAAACAGGGTCTGTGAGGAGACCAGCAGGGCCTGGGGGCACCCGGTGCTTCCCTCGGGCACCAGCTCCCCTTTTCCCATTCCTGGGTTCAGCCTCAGGGCTGGGTCCCAGTGATTAATTAACAGCCTCTTAAGCACTAATGAAGCAGCTCCAGGCCCTGGACTGTGGGAACTTACTCCTTGTTCATTTTCCCTTTGTTTCCTTAAAACTGGGTTCCTGTCTTGGTGAGCTCCGAGTTTTTGCTGCCTCACCCTCTGGAGCTGGGACCTTTAACCATGGAATCCTGGAATGGTGTGGCTTGGGAGGGACCTTGGAGGTCATCCAGTGCCACCCCCTGCCATGGTGGCACTAGGACCAGGGTGCTCCAGGCCCTGTCCAGCCTGGCCTTGGGCACATCCAGGGCTGGGGCAGCCACAGCTGGTCTGGGAGCTTCCCTTCCCCAGTGGATTATCCATGGATTGTGGCCGAGCCCGGCTCCTCTGGAGCAGTGTGAGGTCCCAGCCTTCCTGGGGTCACAAGGGGCACAGGCAGGGCTGGGTGTCCCCACTGTCCCCTGCAAAGGGGTGTCTGGGCACCCCCTGGAGCAGCCCCAGGAGGTGCTGGGGAGGTGAGAGCTGGGGGATCCCCACCTGGAGCAGCCCCGGGGAGGTGCCGGGGAGGTGAGAGCTGGGGGATCCCCACCTGGAGCAGCCCCGGGGAGGTGAGAGCCGTGGGATCCCTCCCTGGCTGTGCCCTGACCCCCCCCGTGCTGTGTTCCAGCCCACCCGCACCCCCACGTCCGGCGGGGCCGGGCCCTCGGGCTCAGCCTCGGCCTCGGGGGGGGAGATGAGCAGCAGCGAGCCCGGGACCCCCGCCCAGACCCCGCTGGTGGCCCCCGTCATCCCCACGCCCGGCCTGCCCTCCCCGGGGGCACCCCCCGTGCCCTCGCCCACCAAGGTGAGTCGTGCCCAGGTGAGCCCAGGGCTCTCCCTCCTGCCTGGGGAGGCAAAGCCCACCCGGACAGCTCCGACATTTCCCACACTCGGGGGTTTCCAATCAGCAGAGTTATTCCTGCCTTGATCTTTAAAGTCGTTCTTCATCACTTCTATCCTGGTTTGATTAATTAGTTAATGAGGGCTTGGGAGAGATTTGGGGCATGAGGGTAGGGAGGGAACAGTGGGAGAGGACAAGGAGCTGGTTCCAGGGTTGGGTAAGGAGGGGAGTGGGCTGGAGAAGGCACCAGGGGGTGGGAAGAGGGGATGTTCTCACCCATGTCCCCAGTTCCCTGAGCTCTCTGGGAACTGGTTTCTGTACCTGGGGGCAGGAATGGTTTTATTGGTGGTGCCACTGGCATTGGAGTGTCCAGGGCTGGGGAAGCACCAGAGGGGGAGTCTCGGGGGGTTTCCCATGTTGTGTAGGGTTTTTCCAAGACCTGTTCCTCGCTGTCACTAGCTTTGGCAGTTGAAGCTTTATCCATGAAGCTGCTGCCAGGGAGCCGGGTCACATCCCCTCATCCCTGCAGCCCTTCCCCTGTGTCCTGCTGTGCTGGCTCAGCCTTTCCCTGCCCTGGGAAAGGACCTGGATCAGTTTTCCCTGGGGGCAGATCACCTGGGAATGGCCTGGATGCTGCAGTGGGATTGAGCAGGCACTAGTGGAGAGTGCAGGGTCATCTGAGGGGGAGCCAGAGGCATCACTGCCAGGGATGGGGCAGCCACAGCTGCTCTGGAAAAATCCATTCCAGGGCCTCCCCACCCTCCCAGGGAGGAACTCCTTCCCAATATCCCATCTAGCCCTGCCCTCTGGCAGTGGGAAGCCATTCCCCCTTGTCCTGGCACTCCGGGCCCTTGTCCCTCTCTTAAACTGCCCCAAACTTGATGCCAAAAGTCAGGCCAGGTTCCATGGGGTTCCAGGAATGTTCCCAGAACCCTGTCCAAGGGGTGTCCCTGCTCCTTTCCTAACTCTTGGCTTGCTGCTGCAGGAGGAGGAGAATCTCCGTGCCCAGGTCAGGGACCTGGAGGAGAAGCTGGAGACACTGAAGATCAAACGGAATGAGGACAAGGCAAAGCTCAAAGAGCTGGAGAAGTACAAGATCCAGCTGGAGCAGGTGCAGGAATGGAAGAGCAAAATGCAGGAGCAGCAGGCCGACCTCCAGAAGCGCCTGAAGGAGGCCAAGAAGGTCAGTGAGTGTCCCTGGGAGAGGTGACTCCAGGGCGAATTCCAGCCTTGCTTGCCTTTCCATGAAGAAATTTTCCCAGTATCCAACCTAAACCTCCCCTCATACAACCTGAGGCCACTTCCTCTGCTCCTGATCAGCGTCAGGTTTATTTGGGAATTGGGCTGAGGTAGGTGGGATGTTGCTTCCCCTCTTCCCTCTCTTTGGGTGCTTCCCCTCTCTCCAGGTGCTCCCTTTCCCCCCCCTCTCCCCATGGACAGGTGTCCTTCTCCTGGCACCTGTGCCTGCAGTTCCCAGGACTCCATCCAAGCAGCCAAGGAGCATTCCCTTCTCCCTGCCCTGCTTTTCCAGGGTGGATTCCTGGTTTGTTTCCCCTAAGGATTTATTTGTCTGCTCCAGTATTCCCTCTCTCCATGCCTTCATCCTCACCTGGAGGTGGTTTTCCTGCCGTGCTCTCTGTGGGTGGAGCAGGGAGGAGGGGAGTGGGACACCCCGGAGCGCTGCCCGTGGGCCGGCCCCTCTCATCCCAGATCAGCTGGTGTTGCTTGGATTTGACCTCGTCTGGGAGAGCCCCAGGGGACACTGACGGCCTGGGGCCCGTTGTGGGGTGTGCCCAGGCTGTCCCGGGGTGCCCTGACCCCTGTGCCCCGCAGGAGGCCAAGGATGCCCTGGAGGCCAAGGAGCGGTACATGGAGGAGATGGCGGACACGGCCGACGCCATCGAGATGGCCACGCTGGACAAGGAGATGGCCGAGGAGCGCGCTGAGTCCCTGCAGCAGGAGGTGGACTCCCTCAAGGAGAAGGTGGAATATCTCACCATGGACCTGGAGATCCTCAAGCACGAGATCGAGGAGAAAGGTGGGACGGGAGAGGGGCTTCGGAAAAGGTCCCGGAGGGACAGGACAAGGGGGAATGGCTGCCCACTGCCAAGGGCAGGGCTAGGTGGGATATTGGGAAGGAATTCCTCCCTGGGAGGGTGGGGAGGCCCTGGAATGCATTTTTCCAGAGCAGCTGTGGCTACCCTATCCCTGTAAGTGTCCATGTCCAAGGCCAGGTTGGAGCAACCTGATCTAGTGGAAGGTGCCCCTGCCTGTGGCAGGGGTGGCACTGGGTAGAAATTATGGTCCCTTCCCACCCAAGCCAGTCTGGGATGCTGTGATCCCATCGTTCTTCCCTTGCTCCGCAGGCTCTGATGGAGCAGCATCCAGCTACCAGGTCAAACAGCTGGAGGAGCAGAACGCCCGGCTCAAGGAGGCCCTGGTCAGGTGGGAGCCCAGCTCTGCTTCCCAAAGCTCCTTCCCAGGCCCCTCGTGCTCCCCCAGGCCCTCCCCGGAGCAGCCCGTGGAATTCCTGCTGCTGGGCAGTGTCTGGGGAGGGAACAGGGCCTTGTCCCTACCTGGGCCCTGACGGAGCTGTGGCTGTCCCAGGATGAGGGACCTGTCGGCCTCGGAGAAGCAGGAGCACGTGAAGCTGCAGAAGCAGATGGAGAAGAAGAACACGGAGCTGGAGTCGCTGCGGCAGCAGCGGGAGAAGCTGCAGGAGGAGGTGAAGCAGGCGGAGAAGACGGTGGATGAGCTGAAGGAGCAGGTGAGTCCTTGGGGAGGAGGTGGGAAGGGAGGTTTGGGGGCATTTGGGGCCCTTTGGGGCCATTTGGGGCGTTGAGCAGCTGCTGGGGCAGCTCCTGGAGAGCTGCACAAAGGGATGCCGTGGTGATACACCCCTGGTCCCATATTCCCTAATTCCAAGCCATATTCCAGCAGTGGGGCAGTGCAGGGCTCTGCCTGGCCATGGGATGACTCCTGAGTACTGGGCATGGATGGTACTCCGTGTTCCCAGGGCTGCTCCATGTGGCCACTGTCAACTGAGCTGGAATTCCAGCCTCGTGCCCTGAGCCACAGCCCAGGAGCCAGGAACAGCTCCAGGAGCCAAAGCCAAGGCTCTTCCCACGTGGGGTCTTCCTCCTGGGGCTGCCAGCTGGTCTGGATGGGTTTGCTCTCCTGAGGGATGCTTTTCCCTGCTCCCAGGAGGGAGCTGAGCACTGTCTGCCCTGCCCTCAGCCCAGGATGGGGCGAGGAGTTCCTCAGCCACGTGCCACAGCCTGGCAGAGGGATCCCACTGTCCTGAGGAGGGAAGAAAGTGATGCTCAATATGAGAATCAGCAAGCTTCGTTTATTGATCATTGCTAACAGCTTAATATATGCTTTATAGTTAGTTCATACATATTGCAAAAGCTAAGCTCATTATTGGTTCTGCTTAAATGTTGATCTCATCCCTTACTCCTTTTCTTTGTTGACACAGGTGGTTCTCAGTTGCTTTTTGTTTTGCTAATCACAATGTCCTGTTTACCAGCCAACTAACACGTACAAGGGCACTGTAACCTCGCTATCTAAGATGTTCCCACGGCCTAGGCAAGCCGTGTTCTATAGCCAGTTCCCTACATCCCACGGCTGTGACAGGATTTGGGAGCTGCTGGCTGTGGTGCCGAGCTCCAGGATGGAGTGGGATGTGTGTCCTGGCAGGGGGATGGATTGGGAGGTGGATTTGGGTTGGGTTGCAGAGGGATGGATCAGCATGCGTGTCATGGCAGGGGGGCGGGTTGGGGTGTGGATGTGGGTGTGGATGTGGGTGTGGATTGGATTGCAGGTGGATGGATTGGGATGTGAATGGATTGGGATGTGGATTTGGACTGGATTGCAAGGGAATGGATGTGGATGTGGATGTGGATGTGGATGTGGATTGGATTGGGTTGCAGGTGGATGCAGCTCTGGGTGCTGAGGAGATGGTGGAAACTCTGACCGAGAGAAACCTGGACCTGGAGGAGAAGGTCCGGGAGCTGCGTGAGACCGTCGGGGACCTGGTGAGGAGGATTCCCGGGATCGGGGCTGCTCCAGAGGGCTGGAATGCTGGGAGGGCTGGAATGCTGGGAGGGCTGGAATGCTGGGAGGGCTGGGGGCTGGCCCAGCACCGGAGCTGTGGGATCCAGGGAAGCTCCCCATGGGCTCGGGGCCCCCGGGGTGTGACCGTGTGCCCCCCTGCCCTCCCCGCAGGAGGCCATGAACGAGATGAACGACGAGCTGCAGGAGAACGCGCGGGAGACGGAGCTGGAGCTGCGGGAGCAGCTGGACATGGCCACGGGCCGCGTGCGCGAGGCCGAGAAGCGCGTGGAGGCGGCGCAGGAGACCGTGGCCGACTACCAGCAGACCATCAAGAAGTACCGGGAGCTCACGGCTCACCTCCAGGTGCTGCCCCTCGGAGCCCCCCTGCTCATCCCGGAGCCCTCCCAGCAGGATTGTCCCCAGGGAAGGTGTCCCTGGGGCAGGACAGGCGCTGCCTCCTGCTCCCCTGGGATCTGGGCACGGCAGGACACGGCTGGTGCCTGGGAGTGGTTCCTCGTGGGCCTTCTCTGGGAAAGCCCCCAGTGCATTCTCCTATGGGGATAAGCTGGGAGAGCTGGGGGTGTCCAGACTGGAGAAGAGAAGGCTCCAGGGAGACCTGAGAGCCCCTTCCAGTGCCAGGGGCTCCAAGAGAGCTGGAGAGGGACTTTGGACAAGGGCCTGGAGGGACATGGAATGCCTTCCTGCTGGAAAAGTGGAGATTTAGATGGGATACTGGGAAGAAATTCTTCCTGGTGATGGTTGTCCCAGCCCTGGCTTCAGGTCTCCTGGCAGGGCAAGGAGGCAGGGAATGAGCCTGGGGATTCCTTGGCTGCAGGACAGTGCCTGGAATGCACTCGGTGCCTCTGCCTCCCACCCACCCGTCACTGGGTGTGGCAGAAGGACCCCCCCAGGAGGGGGCACTGGGAGGTTTGGGGGGGCTTGCTGGGGGTGTGGGGTTCCCTGTCTCTGTGCTGGAGTCCCTGTGTCCCACCCCCCCCTCCCTGTGCCCAGGACGTGAACCGGGAGCTCATGAGCCAGCAGGAAGCGTCTGCGGAGAAGCAGCAGCAGCCGCCCCCCGAGATGTTCGACTTCAAGATCAAGTTTGCGGAGACGAAAGCCCACGCCAAGGTAGGGAGAGCTGGGTGGGGCAGCCGTGCCCTGGGACACGCTCCTGAGGCGCTGGCACCAGGGTGTTCCCAGAGCTGTGGCTGCCCCTGGATCCCTGGCAGTGTCCAAGGCTGGACAGGGCTTGGAGCAGCCTGGGCTAGTGGGAGGTGTCCCTGCCCGTGGCAGGGGGTGGCAGTGAGATCCCAGGCAGGGAATGAGGCTTTGCCGTGTCCTGGAGGAGCAGGATTGGCACTGCTGAGGAGCTGGGCTGGGCTGTGCCGGGGTGCAGAGCAGTTGGTGATGTCCCACAGGCCATCGAGATGGAGCTGCGGCAGATGGAAGTGCAGCAGGCGAACCGCCACGTGTCCCTCCTCACCTCCTTCATGCCCGACAGCTTCCTGCGGCACGGCGGGGACCACGACTGCGTCCTGGTGCTGCTGCTCATCCCCCGCCTCATCTGCAAGGTGGGGCAGGCTGGGAGGGAACACCCGGGCTCTCTGTCCCGCCTGGAGCCGGGATTTGCAGTGTTTGCTGGTGGAGAACTTCCAGAAGTTCATGGGAGACTGCAGTTCCCCCCCTGGTGGGGTTTAGGCTGGATATTGGGAAAATTCCTTCCTGGAGAGGATTGTAAAGCATTGGGAGAGGCTGCTGAGGGCAGGGGGGAGTCCCCATCCCTGGGGGGAATTCACAGCCCTGTGGATGTTGGTCGTGGTCTTGGACTTGGGGACATGGTCAGCGGTGGCCTTGGCAGTGCTGGGGGAGCAGTTGGGCTTGATGGTCTTAAGGACCTTTATCCAACCCAAATAATTCCATGATTCCATGATTCTAAAGTGGTCTGGGAGAAGGGAGGGGGAGGAGGCAGGCCCTGCCCGTGGGGGTGGTGGTGCTGGTGGGTCACTCTTTCCAGGACCGGTCACTTTTGGGGATGTGGAGGGTGTGTGGCTGCTCCGTGGCTGAGCACACGGAGCAGGGAAGCTCGGGGTGCCCTGAGGGCTCTCCCTGTGTGCCCCCAGGCGGAGCTGATCAGCAAACAGGCCCAGGAGAGGTTCGAGCTGAGCGAGAGCTGCGCGGAGCGCGCGGGGCTGCGCGGGGCCGCGGGGGAGCAGCTCAGCTTCGCCGCCGGGCTCGTGTACTCCCTGAGCCTGCTCCAGGCCACGCTCCACAAATACGAGCAGTGAGTACCTGCGCCCCCAGTCCCACCCCCACAGCCTCTGCGAGCCGAGTCACAGGGCCCTGGGGGGCCGGGCTGGAAAAGTGTTGGGATCCCCCTTATTGCCTTGGGAGGGGTCACTTCTCAATGACCCTCCTTGTGTCCCCCCTGAGAGGTGACGTGGGAAGGGATTCTGGGAGCAAGCCAGAATAGAAACAAGCAGCAGGATCCCCTTACTGCCTTGGGAGGGGTCACTTCTGTGTGCCCCCCTTGTGTCCCCTGGAGGTGACCCGGGAAGGGCCCAGCTCTCAGCACCCACTGGGGTCGGCCTGCCTCTGTCCCAAGGCCAGCAGCACCTCGGGGCTCCCACGTCCCATGTCCTGCCCAGAGGTGCATCCCAGCCCCTTTCTGACTGTCCCTGTGCCCCAGGGCCCTCAACAAGTGCAGCGTGGAGGTGTACAAGAAGGTGGGGACCCTGTACCCCGAGATGAGCGTCCACGAGCGCTCCCTGGACTTCCTGATCGAGCTGCTCCACAAGGACCAGCTGGACGAGACCGTCAACGTGGAGCCGCTCACCAAAGCCATCAAGTACTACCAGGTGGGGCTGGGGGGACACGGGGACAGGTGCCACCTCACCTGGTGGGTGTCCTACCTGGGATCCCTCACTCACGGGGCACATGGATCAGCTGGGCTTTGGCTCCTTGGCAGCCCTTTCCTTCGGGTGGCCTCACCCAGGACACCCAGGACACCCAGGACACCCAGGACTGGGGCTGTGTCCCCTGGGGCCGTGTCCCTGCACCCTGTCCCCGGGGATGTGGTTCTCCCATCCCACATTCCTGTACCCCACCTGCAGGCCAGGTTGGCTGACCTGTGGAATTAAGAACCACCTGCTCTTTTGGGGGGTCTCTGGTGGGGTCACTGCACAAATTGTCACTTCCAGTTAAAAATTGGGCTAAACCCTCGAGGTTTGGGGTTTGTTGAGGGTTCTCTTGTTGGGTTGTTCACCTGCACATGTGGGAACAATCCTGCCATTCCCACAGCACCTGTACAGCATCCACCTGGCTGACCAGGCTGAGGACTGCACCCTGCAGCTGGCTGACCACATCAAGGTGAGAGGGGACCCCGACCCTTCCCTGATCCCTGGTCTCTGCCTTTGTGCCCCCTGGGATCCCTCTGGGAGCTGAGGTGCCCCTGCTGCCCCTTTCCCAGTGCAGTAGCTCTTCCCCAGTGGTGGCACGAGGGCTCTGGGGTCAGGAGGGGGGACATGGGGACAGGAAGGATGAGAAGAGGGAGGGGAGCATGGAGACCCTCGTGTCTGGGGGGCAGGGTGTATCCCAGAGCTCCTGAAGGAATGATCATTGTTCTGCTCCCCACAGAGTGAAACCAAAATAGGCCAGAAACAGCCTGACTGCCTCAGCCCATTTCCCTGGGCCTGAAAATCCCAGGGTGGTGGGAGGGTCCATCCTGGAATTCCCAGGGCCCCAGTGTGCCCCAGTTTGCCCCAGAGTGCCCCAGGGCCCTCCCTGACCTGTGCTCGTGCCCACAGTTCACCCAGAGTGCTTTGGACTGCATGGGGGTGGAGGTGTGTCGGCTCCGGGCCTTCCTCCAGGTAGGACCTTCCTCCAGGTAGGACTTGCTGGGATGGCTGTGTGTGTGTGTGTGTGTGTGTGTGTGTGTGTGTGCCAGCTCCCTGCTGCCCCTGTGCCTGAGGTCCCTCTGTGTCCCCATGTCCCTATGTTCCTGTGTCTCTCTGACTGAAGTTCCTCCTCTCTCCTTTCCCCTCTAAGTCCCTCCATGTCCCTCTGAGGTCCCTCTCTATCCCAGTGTCCTTCTGAGGTCCCCGTGTGTCCCCGTGTCCCTCTGAGGTCCCCGTGTGTCCCAATGTCCCTCTGAGGTGCCCCTGTGTCCCCATGTCCCTCTGAGGTGCCCCTGTGTCCCCATGTCCCTCTGAGGTGCCCTGTGTCCCCAGGCCGGGCAGGAGGCAGCAGACCTGGCCATCCTGCTCAAGGACCTGGAGACGTCCTGCAGCGACATCCGCCAGTTCTGCAAGAAGATCCGTCGCCGGATGCCGGGCACGGATGCGCCGGGAATTCCCGCGGCCCTGGGCTTTGGAACACAGGTGAGCAGGGCAGGGACCCCCCTCACCACAGACTGGGCAGCAGCAAACACCCTGTGGAAGCTGAGCAGCAGCTCAGGGCAGAGGGAAATGGTGTGAGCTGAGCTGGGATCACGGAATCAGGGAATGGTTTAGGTTGGAAAATCCCGCTTAGTCCATTGAGTCCAGCCATTCCCCAGCACTGCCCGGGCCACCCCTGACCGTGTCCCCAAGTGCCACATCCACAGGGGTTTTAAATCCTTCCAGGGGTGGGGACTCCAGTGCCCTGGGCAGCTGTGCCAGGGCTGGACAGCCCTTTCCATGAGGAATTTTCCCAGTATCCAACCTGACCCTCCCCTGGCACAGCTGGAGGCCGTTCCCTCTCCTCCTGTCCCTTATTCCCTGGGAGCAGAGCCTGACCCCCCCCGGCTCCCCCCTCCTGTCAGGGGGTTGCAGAGCCAGAAGGTCCCCCCTGAGCCTCCTTTTCTCCAGGCTGAGCCCCCCCAGCTCCCTCAGCCCCTCCTGCTGCTCCAGCCCCTTCCCAGCTCCTGCCCTGGACACAGACGGACATGGTGTCTGTGGGGTTTGTGTTCCCACCTGGGCTGGGGTCTGGGCTCACACCTGCCTCTCTCCATCCCTCAGTTATTCTCCCCTATCCCAATGTTTCCCCCCTCCCAGTGACATTCCCTGAGCCTGGCAGGATCCCAGCCCGGGGGTGGGGGGTATTCCCAGAGCCGTGCCCTTCCCTGCCATCCCATTTCCAGGTTGCCGTGCCCTTCCCTGCCATCCCATTCCCTGGAACTGTGCCCTTCCCTGCCATCCCATTCCCTGTTGCCGTGCTATTCCCTGCCATCCCATTTCCAGGTTGCCGTGCCCTTCCCTGCCATCCCATTCCCTGTTGCCGTGCCCTTCCCTGCCATCCCGTTCCCTGTTGCCATGCCCTTCCCTGCCATCCCGTTTCCCCCCGCAGGTGTCGGACACGCTGCTGGAGTGCCGCAAGCACCTCACCTGGGTGGTGGCCGTGCTGCAGGAGGTGGCAGCAGCCGGGGCCCAGCTCATCGCGCCCCTGGCCGAGACCGAGGGGCTGCCGGCCCCCCGCCTGGAGGAGCTGGCCTTCAAAGTCAGCGAGCAGGTGGGGCCGGGGGCGGCTCCGGGGCTCAGCCCGCTGGGAACGAGCCGGGAATGCCGCTGGGAAAGGCCAGGCGGGGTGTGCAGCCCCTGCCCTGTGCTGTCTGTGCTGGGAAAGGCCAGGCGGGGTGTGCAGCCCCTGCCCTGTGCTGTCTGTGCTGGGAAAGGCCAGGCAGGGTGTGCGGCCCCTGCCCTGTGCTGTCTGTGCTGGGAAAGGCCAGGCAGGGTGTGCGGCCCCTGCCCTGCCCTGTCTGTCCCTGCGGCTCCGGGGGATGGGGTGGAATTCCAGCCTGTGTGAGCAGGGCAGGGACACACCACAGCCTGGAGCTGTGGGAGGGACTGGGCAGCAGCAAGTGCCCTGTGGAGGCTGAGCAGCAGCTCAGGGAGCTGAGCTGGGATGGGGCAGTGTGAGCTGAGCTGGGATCTGTGAGCTGAGCTGGGATGGGGCAGTGGGAGCTGAGCTGGGATCTGTGAGCTGAGCTGGGATGGGGCAGTGTGAGCTGAGCTGGGATGGGGCAGTGTGAGCTGAGCTGGGATGGGGCAGTGTGAGCTGGACTGGGCTGAGGCAGTGTGAGCTGAGCTGGGATCTGTGAGCTGAGCTGGGATCTGTGAGCTGAGCTGGGATCTGTGAGCTGAGCTGGGATCTGTGAGCTGAGCTGGGATGGGGGCAGTGTGAGCTGAGCTGGGATGGGGCAGTGGGAGCTGAGCTGGGATGGGGGCAGTGTGAGCTGAGCTGAGATCAGGGCATTGTGAGCTGAGCTGAGATCAGGGCAGTGTGAGCTGAGCTGGGATGGGGCAGTGTGAGCTGAGCTGAGATCAGGGCAGTGTGAGCTGAGCTGAGATCAGGGCAGTGTGAGCTGAGCTGAGATCAGGGCAGTGTGAGCTGAGCTGGGATGGGGCAGTGGGAGCTGAGCTGGGATGGGGGCAGTGTGAGCTGAGCTGGGATGGGGCAGTGTGAGCTGAGCTGGGATGGGGCAGTGTGAGCTGAGCTGAGATCAGGGCAGTGTGAGCTGAGCTGGGATGGGGGCAGTGTGAGCTGAGCTGGGATGGGGGCAGTGTGAGCTGAGCTGGGATCGGGGCAGTGTGAGCTGAGCTGAGATCGGGGCAGTGTGAGCTGAGCTGGGATTGGGCATCCTGGAATGGTTTAGGTTGGAAAATCCCTCTGAGCCCATCGAGTCCAACCATTCCCCAGCACTGCCAGGGCCAGCACCACATGGAATATCTCTTCCATATTCCCACATCCCATAGAGGGGAATGATTATGGGGGATTCTTGTAGGAAGTGAGAAGGTCCCCCCGAGCCTTCTTTGAGCCCCCCCAGCCCCCTCAGCCATTCCTGGAGCTCCAGCCCCTTCCCCAGCCCCTGCCCTGGACACAACGGATGTGGAGTCTCTGGGGTTTGTGCTGATTTTGTTGTAATTGTGGTGAAGGGACAAGGGGTGGATTTTGTGTAAATTGCCCCACTTTGGTTCGGCATTGGGATGATTTTGATGATTATTTTGATTTTTGTGGGGGGAATGTTTTTGCTTTGGTTTGGTTGGTTTTGTTGATGGAAGGGAAGGTGTGTGATGGATGTGGGTTTTAATGGTAATTCCTAAATATCAGAGGGACATTCCTGGACATCAGAGGGACATTCTTAAACATCAGAGGGATATTCTTAAATATCAGAGGGACATTCCTGAGCATCAGAGGGAAACCCCAGCTGTGGGGTGTGGGCAGGGGGTTGTCCTGGGGGCTGTGAGCGTGGCCCAGGGGTCCAGCCACGTCCTTCCCGCCCTTCCCAGATCTATGGCTCGCCAGGGATCAATCCCTACGAGTGCCTGAGGCAGTCCTGCAGCATCCTCATGGCCACCATGAACAAGATGGCCACGGCCATGCAGGAGGGCGAGTACGACGCCGACCGCCCGCAGAACAAGGTGGGTCCGGCCGTGCCCCGGCACCAGCCAGGGCCCTGCCCTGCCAGGAGGGAGGTGGGCAGGGAGCTGGGCAGGGGCAGTTCCTGGGACCCCATCCCTGCCATCCCAACCCACCCTGTCCCTCTGTCCCAGCCCACGCCCCCGGCAGAGCTCCGGGCGGCCGCGCTCCGGGCCGAGATCACGGACGCCGAGGGGCTGGGGCTGAAGCTGGAGGACAGGGAGACGGTCATCAAGGAGCTGAAGAAGTCCCTCAAGATCAAGGTAGGGTGTTCCTTACTGATCCCTGCCTGGTCCTTACTCATCCCTGCCTTCCTGGCTATTTGTCACTGACCCCTGCCTGTCCCTCACTGATCCCTGCCTGTCCCTCACTGACCCCTGCCTGTCCCTCACCCATCCCTGCCTGTCCCTCACCCATCCCTGCCTTCCCAGCTGTCCCTCACCCATCCCTGCCTGTCCCTCACCCATCCCTGCCTTCCCAGCTGTCCCTCACTGATCCCTACCTGTCCCTCACTGATCCCTGCCTGTCCCTCACTGACCCCTGCCTGTTCCTCACCCATCCCTGCCTGTTCCTCACCCATCCCTGCCTGTTCCTCACCCATCCCTGCCTTCCCAGCTGTCCCTCCCCAATCCCTGCCTGTTCCTCATCCATCCCTGCCTTCCCAGCTGTTCCTCATCCATCCCTGCCTTCCCAGCTGTTCCTCACCCATCCCTGCCTTCCCAGCTGTTCCTCACCCATCCCTGCCTGTTCCTCACCCATCCCTGCCTGTTCCTCACCCATCCCTGCCTTCCCAGCTGTTCCTCCCCAATCCCTACCTGTTCCTCACCCATCCCTGCCTGTTCCTCACCCATCCCTGCCTCCCTGGGTGCTGTGGGAGTCACCTCCCTGCTCAGGGTGGCTTGTTACCTGTGGAGCTGATGATCCCAAATCCCAGCCAGATCTCCTGGGGATGTTCTTCCTGTGGGCAGGGAGGTACTACCTTCCAGATCCTGCCCTGGCCTCTCCCCATGATGTGTTGGGATGCTCAGGGTCGGACTGGGATCTGTTCCTGGGTTCCAGCCGTGGGTTCTGGTGATTTTGGGGCTCCCCCAGCTCCCAGAGCTCCCTGATTCCCTCCCTGCTGCTCCAGGGCGAGGAGCTCAGCGAGGCCAACGTGCGGCTCAGCCTCCTGGAGAAGAAGCTGGACAGCGCATCCAAGGACGCAGATGATCGTGTGGAAAAGATCCAGACGAAGCTGGATGAGACCCAGACACTGCTCAAAAAGAAGGAGAAGTGAGTGTGGGATGGGCTGGGGATGTGGAGCTGCTGGAGAGAGTCCAGAGGAGGCCCTGGCGATGGTCCCAGGGCTGGAGCCCCTCTGCTCTGGAGCCAGGCTGGGAGAGCTGGGGGGGTTCCCCTGGAGAAGAGAAGGCTCCAGGGAGAGCTGAGAGCCCCTGGCAGGGCCTGAAGGGGCTCCAGGAGAGCTGGAGAGGGACTGGGGACAAGGGAGGGAGGGACAGGACAGGGGGTCCTGGGCTGCAGCGTCCCTGGCTCAGCCACCCCTCCGTGTGCCCTTCCCAGGGAGTTTGAGGAGACCATGGACGCTCTGCAGGCCGACATCGACCAGCTGGAGTCGGAGAAGGTGGAGCTGAAGCAGCGGCTGAACAACCAGTCCAAGCGGACGATCGAGGGGCTCCGGGGGGGCCCGGCCTCGGGCGTCGCCTCCATCGTGTCCGGCATCGCCGGCGGTGAGTGACCAGAGTGACCGGAGTGACCGGGGCGGGAACGGGGAGTCCTCGGGTGGGAAGGGTGCTCCCACAGCTGCCCTGGGCAGGCAGGGCAGGGGGCACCTCCATGGAGCCACCCGGGGTGTCCCTGCATGGGATGATCCCTGGAGCCATCCGGGGTGTCCCTTTGGCAGGATGATCCCATGGGATCTGTGCCTGCTGGGGCTCTCCTGGGCAGGGATGGGTTCTGGAGCTCTGCTGCTCAAAGTGTCTACAAAACCCACCCAGAGCAGGAGCAGGTGTTTGGTGTCTGGGGGGCTCTGGCTGCAGGACAATGTGTGGCCTCTGGAACAGAGCTGGGGTGTCCTTCAGGAATGACCAGTTGGCCATGGAGCAGCCTGGCCTGTGGCCCCAGTGTGGCAGGGACCTGGTGGGTCTGCAGCCTGAGCCTTTGGCCCTGATCTGGGATGGGTGACACCTGGGTGAGCATCCTCTGCATGCAGGATGCAGCAACCCTGGAATACAGCATCCTCTGGATGCAGCAGCCCTGGAATACAGCATCCTCTGGATGCAGCAGCCCTGGAATACAGCATCCTCTGGATGCAGCAGCCCTGGAATGCAGCATCCTCTGGATGCAGCAGCCCCTGTCCCTCCGCAGCCTCTCCCATGTCCCCACATCCCCAGCCCTGGCTCCCGGGACACTGCTGGCACGTTCTCACTCCCAGAGGAGCAGGAGCAGCCCAGGAGCTCTGTGCCATCCCCCAGGTCCTGCTGGGGTCACTCCCAGCTGCTGGGATGTTACTCCCAGAGGTGGGAATGGGATGAGCCCTGGACAGGGTCATGGGGAATGGGAGCTGCTCCAGCCCCAGCTCCTTTCCCACCCAATCCAGGGCTTTAATCCTGCTTTTTCTTGTCTCTCCCTGTGCTGCAGAGGAACAGCAGCGAGGTACAGACACACCCAGTGCATGAGGGGGGAAAGGTGTCCCCGGGTGCCCAAATCCCTGGGTTTGGGAGCAGGGGAAGGATCTGGGTCCTCCCCAAATGCTGCCTACCCTGGGAGCTGCTGGCTGGTGCCTCCCGGGGCACTGGGAAGGGAGGGATGGGCGTGGGACTGTGGTGGGGGCAGAGTGGGGTGACTCCCACCTGGAGAGCTGGGTCCCTGGAGCACCTGGCACAGCCCCCACCCTCGGGAAGGGGCACTGGGAATGCTGAGGGGGCGGGAGGGGTGCTGGGGACCTCTCCAGGGAAGTGCCACGTGTTGGGAATGGTTCTGTCGGTGCCTGGGCACACGTGGCAGCTGCCGTGTCCCTGTGCCCGGTGCCACCACCCCGGGTGACACTGGTGCCTGTCCCTCCCTCCCCTCCAGGCGTGGGGGCCGGGCAGGTGCCGGGGGGCGGCTCCGGCCCCGTGCAGGTGAAGGACTCTCCGCTGCTGCTGCAGCAGATCGACGCCCTGCAGCTCTCCCTGAAGCACCTCAAGAACGAGAACAACATGCTCAAGGTGGGGGGCCGGGCTCAGAGGGGTGGGGGGTGTCCAGGGGTATCATGGGATGTGGTCCGGGTGGGATGTGGTCTGGGTGGGATCAGTCTGGGTGTCCCAGACTTTCCCTGGGTGTCCATGGGCATCCCTGGGTGTCCCAGGCCTTCCCTGGGTGTCCAGGGGCATCCCTGGGTGTCCCAGACTTTCCCTGGGTGTCCATGGGCATCCCTGGGTGTCCCAGGCCTTCCCTGGCTGTCCAGGGGCATCCCTGGGTGTCCCAGGCCTTCCCTGGGTGTCCCGGGGCATCCCTGGGTGTCCAGGGGCATCCCTGGTGTCCCAGGCCTTCCCTGGGTGTCTGTGGGCATCCCTGCTCCCACCCCTGGGAGATCCACGCTCTGCTGGCTCTGGCGGAGTTTTATCCCCCAGTTTTCCAGTTTTATCCCGTTTTTCCACCCGGCTGCTCCTGGCAAACCTTTCCCTGGCATTCCCCCGTGTCCCTGCCCCAGGGTGCCCAGATGAAGATGGAGCTGGCCAGCCTGGCCCCGCTGCAGGTGCCGCGGGTGGCCCTGCCCCGGGAGCGCCCCGGGGAGGGGCTGCCCACGCAGACCCTGTTCCGCAAGACCACCCAGCTCCTGGAGACCCTGTACCAGCTCAGCGCCAACGCCAAGGTGCTGGACATGAGGCAGAACAAGTCCAGTACGTCCTACACAGGCACTCCCGAGGGGATGACGGGGGGGCTGCGGCACGGGGGGCTCGGCCACGGGCTGGGGGCATCACTGCACCAACCTGGGCAGGTCAAACCCCCCAGATCCCCCCAGCACCAACCTGAGCAGGTCAAACACCCCAAATCCCCCCAGCACCAACCTGAGCAGGTCAAACACCCCAACCCCCCTGACACCCCCCGGTAACAACCTGAAGAGGTCAAACCCCCCAGTACCAACCCGAGGAGGTCAAAACCCAGCAATTCCAACCCCCAAAACCCCCAGTACCAATCTGAGGTCAAAACCTCCCCGAAGCCCCCCTGGGACCAACCTGAGGAGGTGAGACCCCCCTCAAGCCCCCAGTACCCACCCCAAACCCCCCTCTGTACCAATTTGAGGAGTTCAAATTCCCCCAAGCCCCTCTGTACCCCCTGAGGGAGTCATGCCTGTCTGGCTGTGTCCATGTCCCACATATCCCGTGCCATCCCTGGTGCTGTGTCTGTGTCCCTGTCCCATCCCATCCCACACCATCCCTGGTGCTGTGTCTGTGTCCCATCCCATCCCACACCGTCCCTGTGCCGTGTCCCATCCCATCCCACACTGTCCCTGTGCCATGTCCCTGTCCCACACACCCCACACCATCCCTGTGCCGTGTCCCATCCCCTCCCACACTGTGCCGTTCCCGCAGCCCGCAGTTCCTCGGCACGCCTCCTGGAGCAGACAGCTCGGCTCTGCGCCCTCAAGAACACCATCGATGCCCTGAAGGTGAGGAGGGGCCTTCCCCAGGGTGGGGGCCCGGTGGCACCCCCTGCCCAGCCCCCCCGGGCCCCCAGGCTGGGTGGGAGGGGGGTCACATCTCAGGGCAGCCCCGTGGCTGGGCCTGGGGGCTTCTCAGTGCTGCCCCTTCCCCTTCCCGTTCCAGAACAGTCGGGTCTGATCCCTCTGGCTTGTGCCCGGGGATGCAGGGAGGGCAGGGGGCTCTCTGGGGTGGCAGGGGGGTCTGGGGGTTGGGCAAGAGGCTTCCTGAGGCAGGGGAGGGCTCTGTGGGGCGGGTGAGGGGCTCTGTGGGGCAGCTGTGGTGGTGACAGTGCCGTCCCCCCCAGGATGACACGCTGAGGGAGATGGTGCAGCAGCAGCCGGGTGCTGGAGTCAGCACCACCTTCGGCACCTTCCCCTCCTCCTCCTTCCTCAAGGTGAGACCCCCAGCCCCTGATCCCTGATCCCCAGGGACCCCCCAAATCCCCAGGGACCCTCATTCCAGGGACCCCTGATCCCCAGGGACCCCCCAATCCTGAGAGCCCCTTGATCTCAAGGGACCCTTGATCCTGAGGGATCCCCAGTCCCAAGGAACACCAACCCCGTGGGATTCCCCAATCCCAAGGAATCCTGACCCCAAGGAACCCCAGATCCTGAGGGACCCCAGTCCTAAGAGACCCCCAATCCAGAAGGGCCCTGATCCCAAAGGACCCCGAATCCTAATGAACCCCAGTCTCGAGGGAACCCCCCCCAATGCCAAGGCACTCCCATTCCCGAGGGATCCCGATTCCCAAGGGATGGGGCGGGTCAGGACGCCCAGCTCCTCCTCCCCCGGGGCTCGGCCCACCCCGGGGGTCGCGGTGGGGATGCGGTGGCTGGGAGGGGCCCCCGCGTGCGGGATGGGGGTGCCGGGGGTGCCTCACGCCCTGTCCCGCAGGCCAAGCAGGAGCAGGCGCAGGGCCCGGCGCTGTGCGGGCGGGTGTCGTTCCCGTGCCCCCCGGGGCAGGGCCAGGCGCACCGGCTGCTGCTCACCCCGGACCTGCTGCAGCACCTCCGACAACACTTCGTCGCCTGAGAGTCCCCCGCAACGGGATGAGGGTCCCCTGCGCCCCCCCACCCCCCGGGGACCCTCCACTGCCTCCCCATCGGCTTCACTGGCGGGTGGAGCCGGAGCCGCTTCCCCCGGGGGGATCCGGGACCCCCCCTGCTGCTCTCAGACACTACAGACCCCGGGACCCCCCCGGCCGGGGCCGTCCCGGGGGGGCCGGAGCCCCCCGTGCCCCCCTGTGCCCCCGGGCCGGGGCTGCGACCCCCCCGCGCTCCTGCTCTCCAATAAAATGCCCTGAACCTGAACCCGCCCGCGGACCCTGCACCGGCACTGGGGGGGACACGGCGGGGACGGGGGTTCGCAGCACACCGGGGGTCCCAGGAGGGGTCCGAGAAGGGCACTGGGGGGCCCGCGATGGGAGCGGGGGACAGTGGGGGGCACAGAGGAATACTGGGGGAACACGGAGGGGTCCGAGGGGGGCACTGGGGACCACGGAGGGGGACTGGGAGGGCACTGGGGGGGCACAGGGAGACCCGGAGTGGGAGCAGGGCAGCTCTGGCCGTCCCGGGATGGGACCGGGGACAGTTGGGGTCCCGAGTGGGGCACTGGGGGCACACTTGGGGTCTCATCTGGGGTCCCATTTAGGGTCCCAGGGCTGACACTGGTCTCATTTCGGAGTCGCGGTCCCGCCACGTGCGGCCGCGCGCGCATGGAACAGCGCGGGAAGAGGCGGGGCTGGCGCGGGCGGCGGCTCCCATTGGCCCACGCGCAGGAAAGGGCGGGACGAAACGCCTCTTCCCGAGTCTGATTGGCAGGAGCGGCAAAGGAAGGCGGGACCTCCCCGTCCTCAATCTGATTGGCTGCGGGGCGGATCCATCAGGGACACCCCTGCGGTGATTGGCGGTGGGTCGGGGCGCGGGCGCTGATTGGGGGCGGCGGAAGGGGGCGGGGTTCCGGTCTGTGTCGGGGCGGCATTTCCTGGCGGCGGCGGCGGCAGGAGGAGGAGGATGGTGAGGGCCGGGGGGGCCGCGCCGCATCCAGCGGCATCGGGGACGGGCGGGGACGGGCGGGGCCGGGGGGCCGCGGGGCCGCACCGGGATGGCGGGGAGCGGGGCCGGGACGGGGGGAGCGGCGGGCTCAGGGCGGGGGGGGCGCGGGCCCGGCGGAGCCCCCGGTGAGCGCGGCCCCCGGTGAGCGCGGCCCCCGGTGAGCGCGGCCCCCGGTGCCGCCGCAGGTGCTGCTGCACGTGCTGTTCGAACATGCGGCCGGGTACGCGCTGTTCGCCGTGCGCGAGGTGGAGGAGATCGGGCTGCAGCTGCCGCAGGTACGGGGCGGGAGCGGGGACAGCGGGACAGAGGGAACGGGGCGGGGAACGGGAACGGGAATGAGAACGGGAACAGGAGCGAGGAGGGGGGCGGGGAGGAACGGGAGCGGTGTATAACGGGAGCGGTGTATAACGGGAACGGGCAGCGGGGGGGCCGGGAACGGAAGGGATTGGGTCGGGATTGGGGGGACCCGCGGGGAGGAGCTGACTCCGTGCGGGGGGAGCGGTCCGTGTGCCGGGGGTCGCACCCGGGGCGTTCCCGCCTCCCGGATGACCCCGGTGCCCGGCCCCCCGGCCCTGGCCGTGTCCCCCTGCCCAGGTGGAGGACAGTGTCCTCACGATCGGCAAGTTCCACAACATGGTGAAGCTCGTGGCGTTCTCGCCGTTCCGGTCGGCGCAGAGCGCCCTGGAGAACATGAACGCCGTGTCCGAGGGTGAGTTGGGGTCTGGGGGGCACAGTGACCCTCCCGCGGCCCCCCCTGACCCCCCGATGTCCCGCAGGGGTCCTGCACGAGGACCTGCGGCTGCTGCTGGACACGGCG
Organism: Manacus candei; assembly: GCF_025592945.1. Taxonomy (NCBI): domain Eukaryota; kingdom Metazoa; phylum Chordata; class Aves; order Passeriformes; family Pipridae; genus Manacus; species Manacus candei. The sequence continues at coordinate 90,529 of NW_026138278.1, forward strand.
TTGCCCCCCAAGAGGAAGAAGGTGGTGCTGGGGGTGGGCGACGCCAAGATGGGGGCGGCCGTGCAGGAGGAGCTGGGGGTGCAGTGCCAGACCGGGGGCGTCGTGGCTGAGCTCATGCGGGGTGAGTGGGGACGGGGGACACCCCGGGGGGGCTGGCATGGGGCTGGGGGGGCCATCGGGGGTGTGCTGGGGGCTGGCCCTGGGCCTGGCCCTGAGCCACACACAGTGACACCTCTGTCACCGTGTGGTGGCACCTCTGTCCCCTCCCTGTCCCCATGTGACGAGCCCTCTGTCCCCCACGTGGTGACACCTGTGACGCCCCTCTGCCCTGCATGGGGTCTGACACCCCTCTACCCTGCATGGGGTCATCCCTGTCCCCCCGCAGTGACCCCTTTTCTCTGCCTGGTGATGTCTGGGTCCTACATGGTCATAGCTCAGTTCCCACATTGTGTGACTCCTGACCCCCCTGGTGACCCCTGACCCCCCTGGTGACCCCTGACCCCCTGGTGACCCCTGCCCCCCCGGTGACCCATGTCCCGCAGGGATCCGGCTGCACTTCCCGGCGCTGGTGCGGGGCCTCACGGCGCAGTCGGCGGCCAAGGCCCAGCTGGGGCTCGGCCACAGCTACTCCCGGGCCAAGGTGAAGTTCAACGTGCACCGTGTGGACAACATGATCATCCAGTCCATCAGCCTGCTGGACCAGCTGGACAAGGACATCAACACCTTCTCCATGCGCGTCCGGTGAGCGGGGAGGGGTCTGGGGGGTCCGGGGGTCCCGTCTCCCCTCGCTTACCGCAGGCAGCTGCTGCTCCGGCCGCCTGTACAGACCGGGGAGCAACAGCACAGCCCTCGGGGCCACCAGCCGGGCCACGGGCCATGGCGGGGACCTGAGGGGACACGGGGACACGGGGGGGACCTGGGGGGACACAGGGACATGGGGGGGACATGGGGACACACATGGGGGGACATGGGGGGACACGGGGACATGGGGGGGACATGGGGGGACACGGGGACATGGGGGGGGGACATGGGGGGACACGGGGACATGGGGGGGACCTGAGGGGACTCAGGGCCTTGGGGGGGACATGGGGGGACACAGGGCCATGGGGGGGCCGTGGGTCCGGGTGTGAGCGCTGAGCCCGTCCCTGTCCCGCAGGGAGTGGTACGGGTACCACTTCCCCGAGCTGATCAAGATCGTCCCCGACAACTCCATGTACTGCCGGGTGGCCAAATTCATCGGGAACCGGCGGGAGCTGAGCGAGGAGAGCCTGCAGGGGCTGGAGGAGATCGTCATGGACAGCGCCAAGGCCCAGGCCATCCTGGAGGCCTCGCGCTCCTCCATGGGTGAGGGGGGCTCTGGGGGGCACGGGGGCGGTCACGGCTATGGGATCACGGCTGCAGCTCACCCCGTGCCCCCCCAGGGATGGACATCTCCCCCCTGGACCTCATCAACATCGAGAGCTTCTCGCGCCGCGTGATCTCGCTGTCCGAGTACCGGCGGGGGCTGCAGGAGTACCTGCGCTCCAAGATGAGCCAGGTGGCCCCCAGCCTGTCTGCCCTCATCGGGGAGGTGGTGAGTGTCCTGGGACCCCTGGGACCCCCGGGACCCCTCGGCCACGGAGATGATGTCAGAGTGAATCTGTCAATCCACTGAGCAGAGCTGCTGACACCTCACTGCTGATCCCTGGCCTGGGGGGGCTCTGTGTGCCCTGGGGTGGGCTGTGTGACCTGAGGGGGACTCTGGGTGCCCTGGGGGGAGGGAGGGGGGACTCTGTGTGCTCTGTGGGGAGCTGCATGTGTGCCCTGGGTGATCTGTGTGTCCCTGGGTGGGCTGTGGGGCTGTGGCAGCCCTAACCCCTGTGGTGCCCCCCAGGTGGGTGCCCGGCTCATCTCTCACGCCGGCAGCCTGACGAACCTGGCCAAGTACCCGGCGTCGACGGTGCAGATCCTGGGGGCCGAGAAGGCCCTGTTCAGGTACCGCCGGGTGGTCGCGGTGATGGCGGGGCCGGGGCCGCGGCTGTGACGCGCCGGGGCTGGCGGGGGTGAGCAGCCGGGCCCAGTCTGAGCGACCACCGCGGCTGCGGGGCCAGCCCGGGGCTCCCCGAGGTCAGCGGGGCTGGGGGGGCCAGGGGAGGGGAGGGGGCTGTCCCGGGGGCTGTCACACCCGGGGGGCTGACAGAAGGGGCTGTCACACCCGGGGGGCTGACAGAAGGGGCTGTCACACCCGGGGGGCTGACAGAAGGGGCTGTCACACCCGGGGGGCTGACAGAAGGGGCTGTCCCGTGGGCAAAGTGGGTGCTGCTGGCGGAGGGGGTGAGTGGGGGCTCTGTCTGGGGGTCCCTGACGCCCCCGGCCCCTTGCAGGGCTCTGAAGACACGCGGGAACACCCCCAAGTACGGGCTCATCTTCCACTCCACCTTCATCGGGAGAGCGGCCGCCAAGAACAAGGGGCGCATCTCGCGGTACCTGGCCAACAAGTGCACCATCGCCTCCCGCATCGACTGCTTCTCGGGTGGGTCGGGGGCACGGGGGTCACAGGGGGCACAGGGGGTGGGACAGACCTGCCAGCAAGGGCACTGTCACCTCCTGCATCGACTGCTTCTCGGGTGGGTCAGGGGCACGGGGGGCACAGGGGGTGGGACAGACCTGCCAACAAGGGCACCATCGCCTCCCACATCGACTGCTTCTCGGGTGGGTCGGGGGGCATGGGGGACACTGTCACCTCGTGCATCAACTGCTTCTCAGGGGCACAGCTGGGATCAGGTTCGGGGCTGCTCTGCCGTGATGGTTCCATTTTTCGTCAGCAGCATCTCACACCCGTGTGAATGGTGACTCCGTTGGGCTGAGCAGAGCCGGGGGGCGCAGGGGGCCTGTGGGGTTCAGGGTGCAGGAGGGGGCTGACCCTGTCCCCTCCCTGCCCTCCCCCAGAGGTCCCCACCAGCGTGTTCGGGGACAAGCTGCGGGAGCAGGTGGAGGAGCGCTTGGCCTTCTACGAGACCGGGGAGCCCCCCCGGAAGAACCTGGAGGTGATGAAGGAGGCCGTGGTGGAGGTGAGCGGGTGTTGGGGGGCTGTGAGGGGTGGGGGTGCTGGGGGTGAAGAAGAGGGGTAGGAATGATGGAGGAGACGGTGGGGGTGAGGTACTGGGGGGAGGAAGAAGGTGGAGGTGAGACTGCGGGGAGGGGTGGAGTGGGGGGGGATGGACAGGGATGTGGAAAGAAGTGCTGGGGGGATGGAGAGGGAGGTGAACGTGCTGGGGGGATGGAGAGGGAGGTGAACGTGCTGGGGGGATGGAGAGGGAGGTGAACGTGCTGGGGGGTGGAGGAGGCGGTGATAGTGGTGAGGTGTGAGGATGATGGTGAGGGCCTGTGTCGGAGGTGATGTCACTGTGCCAACCTGACCCGCTGTGGAGGCAAAAGACTGATTTAATGAGTCTGATCCGACCAGTGCCGGGGGTGGAGACGGGCCCTGGGACCCTCCCCACGCTGATGCCCCCCATGTGTCCCCCAGGCCAACGAGGTGGTGGCTGAGGTGAAGAGGAGGCAGGAGAAGAAGGAGAAGAAGAAGAAGAAGCGGGAGAAGCGGCGGCTGGAGGCCCTGGCAGCGGCGGCCGAGGAGGCAAAGGAGGAGAACTCGGTGATGGAGACAGAGGTGAGGAGGGGGCTGGGGGTGGGACCCTCATGGGGAGCTGTGGGGTTGCCCGGACCCCACAGGGTGGGTGAGGCAGGATGGGGGGCAGAGCTTCCCCTGACCCTGGGTCTCCCATCAGGAGAACGATGTGGGGGCCAAGAAGAAGAAGAAAAAGAAGAAGCAGCAGGTGGAGGAGTCAGAGCCAGAGGCTGAGCCAGAGGCTGAGCCTGAGGAGAATGGGCTGGAGGAGGAGGAGGAGGAGGAGCAGCCCCTGCCCAAGAAGAAAAGGAAACTCACAGTGGAGCCCGGGCTGGAGGAGGAGGAGGAGAAGAAGAAGAAAAAGAAGAAGAAGAAGAAGGCAGTGGCCCAGGACTTGGAGGAGGATTAGGGAGCAGGGGCTGGAGCAGGAGCTCCAGCACACGGACAGACGGACTGAGAGATTGAGGGACAGGAGGAGCTCGGGGTGGCCCCTTGCTGTGTCCCTGCAGTGTTCTGGGTGTGTCCTGTGGCACAGTGGCCACACTGAACGAGTTGTGGCCCCTGAGGGCCTGGGTGAGTCCTTTGGGCACCGGCAGCCCCTGGGCTGTGCCTTACAGTGTTGCCCCAGCCCCCCGTGTCCCTTCCCCGGGGGGTTTGGGTGCACGTGGGGTGTCCCTGGGCTGTGTCCCCTGCCCTGGGGGGCTTGGGCTGTGTGTGCCCCTGTCCCCCCCCCCGAGCCATGCAGGGGGCAGGACCTGCTCGGGCTGACCAGGCCCCAATAAAGGGCTGAGGTTGTTGTGTATCCCTCCTGTCCTGGTGTGTGCCAGGGGGTGCCCTCGCTCTCCCCTCTGGCACAGGGACACGATGGCACCGTGGTCACGCCTGAGGCCACTTTATTGGAGGGAAGGAGTGATTTACCAGGTGGGCAGGGCAGGAGCCGGGTGGGCACCACCCCGGGCACTACCCCTCCAGGGCAGCTATCACGGCCTGGGTGAAATCCAGGGAGGTGGAGTAGCCCCCCATGTCCGCCGTGCGCACCTGCAAGGAGAGGGGAGGGTTAGGGGGGGGAGGGACCCCGGCAAAGGGACCCCCAGCCCCAGCCTGGGCAGTGCCGCCGTGGGACAGGGGCCCTCGGCAGCCCCCAGACTGTCCCTGCACCCCGGGGGCTGGAGGGGGAGCTGTGGGGACACAGGGAGAGGCTGAAGCCCCCCCATGCCCCACAGAAGGTGGGGGGCATCAGACACCCCAAACTGGGTGCCCACAGAAACTGTAGACTGGTTCCAGCACTGCCCCCCTATTGCAGAGCAGCCCCTCCCCAGGCAGAGCTGCTCCTCAGGAGGGGATGGGGGGAGCTGAGGCTGAGCCCCCCTCTCCCCCCAGCCCAGCACCCCCCAGGCTGTGACCCCCCGGGCCGGAGGGAAGCGTTGGACCCTTTATTAGCAAGCAGGAGTTACAGAGCACAGCACAATGACAGCCCAGCTCCCACCCCACAGCAACCCCAGGAGCCACAGGGACCCCTGGGCTCACACTGGGGCTGGTCCCTGGTCCCAGGAGCCACCAGGACCCCCAGGGTGGCACCATGGCTGGTGGTCCCAGGAGCCACAGGGCCCCCTGTCCCTGTGCCAGCAGCAGACGAGGGGAAGGAGGGTGGGGGAGCCCTGTGGTCCTGTTTATTGCTTAAAGCTTCATGGGAATGGTGGTCCCACAGTGACGGGGGTCCCATGGGAATGGTGGTCCCGTAGTCACGAGGGGCCATGGAATGGTGGTCCCACAGTACTGGTGGTCCCAATGTCCCTGGAAGCTGCCTGTGCGTTTGGGGCACTGCCCCGTCCCCCCTGTCACCCCAATGGCCCCTGAGATCCGCCCTGGCCTCCCATGGAGCCATCCCTACTGGGGGAACTGGGACTGGGGGCACGGGGTTACTGGAGGTACTGGGCTGGGCAGGGGGGAGCCCCCCCTTCTCCCGGGGGGGCTGGGGCAGCTGGGCCGGGGCTGGGGAGAGGGGTTGGGGGCCGAGGCGCTGTGGGGCTGCCGGGGGGCCTAAGCCCCGTAGTGGGGGTGCAGGTTGTCAATGACGGACTTGACGAAGTCGGAGGTGGTGGAGTAACCGCCCAAGTCCCGAGTCCGGACCTGCAAATCCAACACAGGGAGGGGAGAAACGGGGAAACTGCTGGTGAACGAGGGAAACAGCTCCCGGAGGGACAGGAGAGGAGAGAGAGGAGCCCCTCGAGTGCCCTGGGGATGGAGCCATGGAGGGGCCCTTGAGCGCCTGGCTAGGACTTGGGGTGGGGAAAAGGCCATGGAGGGTCCCCCAGCCCTGACAGGACCTGGGGTGGGGATGGGGGTCACAGAGGGTCCCTCAAGCACCCTGCCAGGACCCAGGGTGGGGAGAAGGCCATTGAGGGTCCCCCAGCCCTGCCAGAGGTCCCTCCCTTGCCAGCACATGACCCCGGGGACAAGTGCAGGAGAGAGGAGAGGAGAGCAGCCAGGATTCCAGCTGGAAAGAGGAAAGGAGCCAGGATTCCAGCTGGAGAGAGGAGGCAGAATTCCAGCTAGAAGAGAAGAGGCGCTGGAATCCCTGCTGGGAGAGGAGCTGGAATTGCAGCTGAAGAGAGGAGAGGAGCCAGAGCCCCGCCCAGGACACAGAGCAGTGTGACAGGGCACGGTGACACCGCACGGTGACAGAGCCCCGCCCTGCCCGACCCCCGCTCCACACTCACTTTGCCGCCTTTGATCACCTTCTTCACCGCGTCCGAGATCACGTTGGAGTGGTGTTCCAGGCTGGAGAGGGGAGGGCAGTGGGTCAGCCCCCAGCAGCCCCCAGCAGCCCCCCTGCAGCCCCCCAGCAGCCCCCAGGCCCAGCCCAGCACGTACTTGAGGTGCCGCAGCATGTTGGAGGCCGACAGCAGCATGGCCGTGGGGTTGGCGATGTTCCTGCCCACGGCCTGGGCGAAGGGGTGCCGGGCACCCTGCGGGACAGAGGCCAGGGTGAGGGGCCCCGTGCCCCCCTCGGTGTCCCCAGGCCCCCCAGCCCCCAGCCCAGCTCACCAGCTCGAACACGGCGTACTCGGCGCTGTAGCTCTCCCCGGGCACGACGCCCGCGCCGCCCACCAGCCCCGCCGCCAGGTTGTCCACGATGTTCCCGTACAGGTTGGGCATCACCAGCACGTCGAACTGGTACGGGTTCTGCACCAGCTGGGGGGCACGGGGGGCACGTGAGGCCCTGCACGCCTGGGGGCAGCTCAACCCACCCTGGGACAGGGCAGGGGGGCAGAACACGGGGGGGCCTGGGGGGCTGGGTGAGCTCCAAGGTCTCCTCCAGAGCCTGACAGAGCTCCAGGAGAGCTGGAGAGGGGTTTGGACAAGGGATGGAGGGACAGGGCAAGGGTCCAGGTGCAGCTTTCAGGGTTCCAGCTCCTGGGGGAGCAGCAGTGGGTGGTGCAGGAGGGCTCAGGTTTGGGGGCTCACCTGCATGCAGCAGTTGTCGATGATCATGGTGTCGAATTTGATCTTGGGGTACAGCTCTGCCACCTCCTTACAGCACTGCAGGAACAGCCCGTCCCCCAGCTTCCTGCAGAGGGCAAACACCAGGAAGGGTTGGTGGGAAACAGGGGAATGCTTACAGCACCAGGGGTCCAACAGGAACGGCAGGTGCCCAACTGGAACTGGGGTCTGTGATAAGAGTTGGGGCTTCTGGTGCTGCTTTGTTCCTTCCCACCCAGCCCCTCTCTCCCTTTCTGCCACCTCTGAGAGGAATGTGGTTTGTGCCAGGTAAACACACCTGGAGGGACTTGGAGAGCACAATTTCCTGTCTCAAGCACTGTCAAGGCCACAAAAGGAACCTCCCAGGAGATAAAGCAGCAGGGCAGGAACTTGAGGTAAGCACAGCTGGCAGGAATTTACACCAGGAAGGTGCTAATTCCAGGTTTGGTCAGTTAATGCACACCGTCAGATTCCCACATGGCAAACTGGGAAAGGAACTGACTGCTCACACACGGCACCCCAAGTCACGGGAGCATCCATGACCTCCCTGTCAGAGCTTGGGCTGTCCCCAGGGGGGAGAGGACAGCTTTGTTCTGGAGCTGCTGCACCGACCCCAGTCATCGGTACCTGCTCAGCCCCAGAGCCGTGTCCCGCTCCCTGCAGGCCCTGACACCGCTGCCACCACACACCACAGAGGGGACCCCAGGGGTGTCCCAGGCCCCAGGGGACAGTGGTGTCCCCAGGCACTCACATGATGTTGGCCTTGTGCACGGCTGTGACCTTGGCCCGGCCCTTCTTGGTGGCGTAGTCGAAGGCGAACTTGGCGATGCGCTGGGACTTGGCGCGGGTGATGATCTTCAGGCACTCGATCACCCCCTTCACACTCTGGGGGCACAGGGGGGCACACAGGGGGGCACACGGGGGGTCACACACAGCACAACCCCCCCAGCAGGTCCCCAGCACCCCCCTGGCTCGGGCTGGACAGAGTTCTGTCCCCAGGAGCTGGGATTTAGGGTGAGGATGATGATGGCAACAGGCAGATGTCCTGGGGGTTGCTCGCCCCAAATTAAGGACATTTCAGTGCCCCCCCTTCTGCCAGGGCATGAGAATTTGGGGGAGGACTGGCCAAAGGGGTCCCAGCTCACAGAATGTCCTGCCCAGGACAGAAACTGGGAGGCAGTTACTGCTGGGCACTGGTCAGGGGGTGGTGGGAGAGTGACTGGGCATCACTTGTTCCACCCGGGGTCTGTTCATCTCCCTCTCCTTATCACTGTATTTATTATATTGCATTTATGTAATTTATTATGTATAATGTATCATTGTCTGTATTATTCTTGTATGTATATTATAATTGTATTAACAATATTTATATTTTAGTACTGACTGACTGACTGATATTTTAGTACTAGTAGTTAGCATTAGTATTGCTGCTCTTATTATTTTGTTTCAATTATTAAATTTTTCTTATCCCAACCCACGTTCACCTTTTCTTTCTTGTTCTCCTCCCCCAGGGGAGGGAGAGGGGGGTACTGAGGGCTGGGGTTGACCCAGGACAACATCCATGTCCCTTTTTTCTCCTGCAGCCCCCCCATCCTCACTGGGGCTGGGTGTGTTCATGTCCCTAAAACCTCCTGTAATTCCATCACTGCTGCTCCAGGCGCTTCCACACTGTGCTCAGCATGGAATCAGGGAATCATGGGATGGGTTGGGTTGGAGAGAACCAAGAGCTCATCCAGCCTCACCCAGGGACACCTTCCACTACCCCAGGGCTTGGACACTCCCAGGGATCCAGGGGCAGCCACAGCTTCTCTGGGAAATTCATTCCAGGGCCTCCCCACCCTCCCAGCCAGGAATTCCTGCCCAATATCCCATCTATCCCTGCCCTCTGGCACTGGGAACACATGTCCCTCCAGGCCTTGTCCCCAGTCCCTCTCCAGCTCTCCTGGAGCCCCTTTAGGCCCTGCAAGTGGCTCCAAGGTCTCCCTGGAGCCTTCTCTTCTCCAGGCTGGCCATTCCCGGCTGTGCCAGGCTGGCTCCTGGCCCCGGGCAGTGCCCACCCCAGCAGTGCCCACCTCGGCAGTGCCCACCCTGGTCAGTGCCCACCCCGATTGCCCACCCCGGCAGTGCCCACCCCGATTGCCCACCCCGATTGCCCACCCCGATTGCCCACCCCGGCAGTGCCCACCCCGATTGCCCACCCCGATTGCCCACCCCGATTGCCCAGCCCGGCAGTGCCCACCTCGTGCTCCAGGGAGCTGTACTCGCCCTCGGTCTGCTCGCGGATGATCACCAGGTCCAGGTTGTTGTGCCGGGTCTGGTACCCGGGCAGGCTCTTCACGTGCACCACGTTGGCAAACAGGTCCAGCTTCCGCCTGGCAGGGAGGGCAGGGCTGGGCTGGGACACGGGGGCACCCCCGGGACCCCGGGGCAGTGGGGTCACAACGGGCAGGGTCACACCCAGCAGGGTCACACTGGGCAGGGTCACTCTGGGCAGGGTCACTCTGGGCAGGGTCACTCTGGGCAGGGTCACACTGAGTTATGAGTAATTAACAGGGACTTCCCAGTAATTGCACCCAATAACTCACTAATTATCAATTCATAGGGCTTTCCCAATGATTGTCCACAATAGCTCAGTAATTATCAATTAATAGGGCTTTTCCAGTGATTATCCTCAATAACTCGGTAATCAGTAATTAATAGGGCTTTCCCAGTGAATGTCCCCAATAACTCATTCATTACTAATTAATTACTAATTTAATAATTTTTAATTAATTGATCCAGTGATTATCCCCAATAACTCAGTAATTAGGAATTAATAGGGGTTTCCCAGTGACCACAATAACTCATTAATTAGTAATTAATAAGGTTTTCCCAGTGAATGTCCCCAATAACTCATTAATTACTAATTAACAATTAGTAATTGATTATTAATTAATTGATCCAGTGATTATCCCCAATAACTCAGTAATTAGGAATTAATAGGAATTTCCCAGTGACTGACCACAATAACTCATTAATTAGGAATTAATAGGGCGTTCCCATGGATTGCCACAATAACTCAGTAATTAATAATTAATAGGGCTTTTCCAATGATTGCACCCAATAACTCATTAATTAGTAATTAATAGGGATTTCCCACTGATTGACCCCAAAAACTCATTAATTACTAATTATAGGGTTTTCCCACTGATTGTCCCCAATAACTCATTAAATAGTAATAGGGTTTTCCTACTGATTATCCCCAATAACTCACTAATTACTAATTAAGAGGGCTTTCCCACTGACTGTCCCCAGTAGCTCAGCAATTAGGAATTAATAGGGCTTTCCCACTGATTGACCCCAATAACTCATTATTAGGAATTAACAGGGTTTTCCCTGTGATTGTCCCCAATAACTCATTATTAGGAATTACTAGGGGTTTTCCCTGTGATTGCTCCCATTAACTCATTAATTAGAAACTAATAGGTCTTTCGTAGTCATTGTCCCCAGAAACTCATTAATTAGGAATTGACAGAGTTTTCCCAGGGATTGCTCCCAATAACTCACTAATTAATAATTAATAGGGCTTTCCAAGTGAATGTTGCCAATAACTCATTAATTACTAATTAATACTTATTAATTATCGATTAATTGATCCAGTGATTATGCCAAATAACTCAGTAATTAGGAATTAATAGGGTTTTCCCAGTGAATGTCCCCAATAACTCATTCATTACTAATTAACAATTAGTAATTATTTAATAATTCTTAATTAATTGATCCAGTGATTATCCCCAATAACTCAGGAATTAGGAATTAATAGGGTTTTTCCAATGACTCACCTCAACAACTCACTAATTAGGAATTAATAGGGGTTTCCCAGGGACTGACCACAATATCTCATTAATTAGGAATTAACAGGGCTTTCCCAGTGAATGTTCCCAATAACTCATTCATTACTAATTAACAATTAGTAATTAATTATTAATTAATTGGTCCAGTGATTATCCCCAATAACTCAGTAATTAGGAATTAATAGGGGTTTCCCAGTGACTGACCACAATAACTCATTAATTAGGAATTAATAGGGCGTTCCCATGGATTGCCACAATAACTCAGTAATTAATAATTAATAGGGCTTTTCCAATGATTGCACCCAATAACTCATTAATTAGTAATTAATAGGGATTTCCCACTGATTGACCCCAAAAACTCATTAAATAGTAATAGGGCTTTCCTACTGATTATCCCCAATAACTCACTAATTACTAATTAAGAGGGCTTTCCCACTGACTGTCCCCAGTAGCTCAGCAATTAGGAATTAATAGGGCTTTCCCACTGATTGACCCCAATAACTCATTATTAGGAATTAATAGGGTTTTCCCAGTGATTGTCCCCAATAACTCAGTAATTAGGAATTACTAGGGGTTTTCCCTGTGATTGCTCCCATTAACTCATTAATTAGAAATTAATAGGTCTTTCCTAGTCATTGTCCCCAGAAACTCATTAATTAGGAATTGACAGAGTTTTCCCAGGGATTGCTCCCAATAACTCACTAATTAATAATTAATAGGGCTTTCCAAGTGAATGTCCCCAATAACTCATTAATTATTAATTAATACTTATTAATTAATTATCGACTAATTGATCCAGTGATTATCCCAAAAAACTCAGTAATTAGGAATTAATAGGGCTTTCCCAGTGAATGTCCCTAATAACTCATTAATTACTAATTAACAATTAGTAATTAATTATTATTCAATTAATAAGTAATTGATCCAGTGATTATCCCCAATAACTCAGTAATTAGGAATTAATAGGGGTTTCCTAGTGACTGACCACAATAACTCATTAATTATTAATTAATAGGGCTTTCCCAGTGACTGTCCCCAGTAACTCAGTAATTACTAATTAATAGGGCTTTCCCACTGATTGTCCCCAATAACTCAGTAATTATTAATCAATAGGGCTTTCCTAATGGTTGCCCCCCATAACTCATTAGCTAGGAATTAACACGACTTTCCCACTGATTGACCCCAGAAACTCATTAATTAGGAATTAATAAGTTTTTTCCAGTGACTGACCCCAATATCTCAGTAATTATTAATTAATAGGGCTTTCCTACTGATTATCCCCAATAACTCACTAATTATTAATTAAGAGGGCTTTCCCACTGACTGTCCCCAGTAACTCAGTAATTAGGAATTAATAGGGCTTTCCCACTGATTGTCCCCAATAACTCATTATTAGGAATTAACAGGGTTTTCCCAGTGATTGTCCCCAATAACTCATTATTAGGAATTACTAGGGGTTTTTCCCTGTGATTGCTCCCATTAACTCATTAATTAGAAATTAATAGGTCTTTCCTAGTCATTGTCCCCAGTAAATCATTAATTAGGAATTGACAGAGTTTTCCCAGGGATTGCCCCCAATAACTCACTAATTAATAATTAATAGGGCGTTCACAGTGAATGTCCCCAATAACTCATTAATTACTAATTAACAATTAGTAATTAATTATCGATTAATTGATCCACTGATTATCCCAAATAATTAAGTAATTAGGAATTAATAGGGCTTTCCCAGTGAATGTCCCCAATAATTAATTCATTACTAATTAACAATTATTAATTATTTAATAATTCTTAATTAATTGATCCAGTGATTATCCCCAATAACTCAGGAATTAGGAATTAATAGGGTTTCTCCAATGACTCACCTCAACAACTCAGTAATTAGGAATTAATAGGGGTTTCCAAGTGACCACAATAACTCATTAATTAGTAATTAATAAGGTTTTCCCAGTGAATGTCCCCAATAAGTCATTAATTACTAATTAACAATTAGTAATTGATTATTAATTAATTGATCCAGTGATTATCCCCAATAACTCAGTAATTAGGAATTAATAGGGGTTTCCCAGTGACTGACCACAATAACTCATTAATTAGGAATTAATAGGGCGTTCCCATGGATTGCCACAATAACTCAGTAATTAATAATTAATAGGGCTTTTCCAATGATTGCACCCAATAACTCATTAATTAGTAATTAATAGGGATTTCCCACTGATTGACCCCAAAAACTCATTAATTACTAATTATAGGGTTTTCCCACTGATTGTCCCCAATAACTCATTAAATAGTAATAGGGTTTTCCTACTGATTATCCCCAATAACTCACTAATTACTAATTAAGAGGGCTTTCCCACTGACTGTCCCCAGTAGCTCAGCAATTAGGAATTAATAGGGCTTTCCCACTGATTGACCCCAATAACTCATTATTAGGAATTAATAGGGTTTTTCCCTGTAATTGCTCCCATTAACTCATTAATTAGAAATTAATAGGTCTTTCGTAGTCATTGTCCCCAGAAACTCATTAATTAGGAATTGACAGAGTTTTCCCAGGGATTGCTCCCAATAACTCACTAATTAATAATTAATAGGGCTTTCCCAGTGAATGTTCCCAATAACTCATTCATTACTAATTAACAATTAGTAATTAATTATTATTTAATTACTAAGTAATTGATCCAGTGATTATCCCAAATAACTCAGTAATTAGAATTAATAGGGGTTTCCTAGTGACTGACCACAATAACTCATTAATTATTAATTAATAGGGCTTTCCCAGTGAGTGTCCCCAGTAACTCAGGAATAACTAATTAAAGGGCTTTCCCACTGACTGACCACAATAACTCAGTAATTATTAATTAATAGGGGTTTCCTAATGGTTGCCCCCCATAACTCATTAACTAGGAATTAACACGACTTTCCCACTGATTGACCCCAGAAACTCATTAATTAGGAATTAATAAGTTCTTTCCAGTGACTGACCCCAATATCTCAGTAATTATTAATTAATAGGGCTTTCCTACTGATTATCCCCAATAACTCGTTAATTATTAATTAAGAGGGCTTTCCCACTGATTGTCCCCAATAACTCATTATTAGGAATTACCAGGGGTTTTCCCTGTGATTGCTCCCATTAACTCATTAATTAGAAACTAACAGGTCTTTCCTAGTCATTGTCCCCAGTAACTCATTAATTAGGAATTGACAGAGTTTTCCCAGGGATTGCCCCCAATAACTCACTAATTAATAATTAATAGGGTTTTCCCAGTGAATGTTCCCAATAACTCATTAATTACTAATTAATACTTATTAATTAATTATCGATTAATTGATCCAGTGATAACTCAGTAATTAGGAATTAATAGGGCTTTCCCAGTGAATGTCCCTAATAACTCATTAATAATTAACAATTAGTAATTAATTATTATTTAATTAATAAGTAATTGATCCAGTGATTATCCCAAATAACTCAGTAATTAGGAATTAATAGGGTTTTTCCAATGACTCACCTCAACAACTCACTAATTAGGAATTAATAGGGCTTTCCCAGTGACTGTCCCCAGTAACTCAGGAATAACTAATTAAAGGGCTTTCCCACTGATTGTCCACAATAACTCAGTAATTATTAATTAATAGGGGTTTCCTAATGGTTGCCCCCCATAACTCATTAACTAGGAATTAACAGGACTTTCCCACTGATTGACCCCAGAAACTCATTAATTAGGAATTAATAAGTTTTTTCCAGTGACTGACCCCAATATCTCAGTAATTAGGAATTAATAGGGCTTTCCTACTGATTATCCCCAATAACTCACTAATTACTAATTAAGAGGGCTTTCCCACTGACTGTCCCCAGTAGCTCAGTAATTAGGAATTAATAGGGCTTTCCCACTGATTGACCCCAATAACTCATTATTAGGAATTAATAGGGTTTTCCCTGTGATTGTCCCCAATAACTCAGTAATTAGGAATTACTAGGGTTTTTCCCTGTGATTGTCCCCAATAACTCATTAATTAGAAACTAATAGGTCTTTCCTAGTCATTGTCCCCAGAAACTCATTAATTAGGAATTGACAGAGTTTTCCCAGTGACTGACCCCAATAACTCCGCAATTAGTAATTAATAGGGCTTTCCTAGTGATTGTCCCCAATAACTCATTAATTACTAATTAACAATTAGTAATTAATTATCGATTAATTGATCCAGTGATTATCCCAAATAATTAAGTAATTAGGAATTTATAGGGCTTTCCCAGTGAATGTTCCCAATAATTCATTAATTATTAATTAACAATTAGTAATTATTTAATAATTCTTAATTAATTGATCCAGTGATTATCCCCAATAACTCAGTAATTAGGAATTAATAGGGTTTTTCCAATGACTCACCTCAACAACTCAGTAATTAGGAATTAATAAGACTTTCCCAGTGAATGTCCCCAATAACTTATTAATTACTAATTAACAATTAGTAATTAATTATTAATTAATTGATCCAGTGATTATCCCCAATAACTCAGTAATTAGGAATTAATAGGGGTTTCCCAGTGACTGACCACAATAACTCATTAATTACTAATTAATAGGGCGTTCCCATGGATTGCCACAATAACTCATTAATTACTAATTAGTAGGGTATTCCCAGTGAGTGTCCCCAAAAACTCAGTAATTAATTATTAATAGGGCTTTCCCAGGGATTATTCCCAAAAACTCATTAATTAGTAATTAAGATGGTTTAGCCAATAATTGACCACAAAAACTCATTAATTACTACTTATAGGGTTTTCCCACTGACTGTCCCCAATAACTCATTAAATTGTAATAGGGCTTTCCTACTGATTATCCCCAATAACTCATTAATTATTAATTAATAGGGTTTTCCCACTGACCCTCCCCAGTAGCTCAGTAATTAGGAATTAATAGGGCTTTCCCACTGATTGACCCCAATAACTCATTATTAGGAATTAATATGGTTTTTCCCTGTGATTGCTCCCATTAACTCATTAATTAGAAACTAACAGGTCTTTCGTAGTCATTGTCCCCAGAAACTCATTAATTAGGAATTGACAGAGTTTTCCCAGGGATTGCTCCCAATAACTCACTAATTAATAATTAATAGGGCTTTCCCAGTGAATGTCCCCAATAACTCATTAATTACTAATTAATAATTAGTAATTAATTATCGATTAATTGATCCAGTGATTATCCCAAATAATTAAGTAATTAGGAATTAATAGGGTTTTCCCAGTGAATGTCCCCAATAACTAATTTGTTACTAATTAACAACCATTTATTAATTATTAATTAATAATTAATTGATCCAGTAATTATCCCCAATAACTCAATAATTAGGAATTAATAGGGCTTTTCCAGTGAATCACCTCAACAACTCACTAATTAGGAATTAATAGGGGTTTCCCAGTGACTGACCACAAAAACTCAGTAATTATTAATTAATAGGGCTTTCCTAATGATTGCCCCCCATAAATCATTAACTAGGAATTAACAGGACTTTCCCACTGATTGCCCCCAAAAACTCATTAATTATTAATTAATAAGTTTTTTCCAGTGACTGACCCCAATAACTCAGTAATTAGGAATTAATAGGGTTTTCCTAGTGATTGTCCCCAATAACTCAGTAATTAATTATTGAGGGCTTTCCCAATGATTGTCCCCAAAACCTCATTAATTATTAATTAATAGGGTTTTCCCAGTGACTGTCCCCAATAACTCAGTAATTTGGAATTAATAAGGCTTTCCTAATGATTGCCCCCAATAACTCATTAATTATTAATTAACAGGACTTTCCCACTGACTGACCCCAAAAACTCATTAATTAGTAATAGGGCTTTCCTAGTCATTGTCCTCAGTAACTCAGTAATTAGTAATTAATCGGGTTTTCTCAGTGAGTGTCCCCAGTAACTCAGTAATTAGTAATTAATGGGGCATTCCCAGTGATTGCTCCCTATCAGTACTAGTAATTAGTAATTAATAATTAGTAACTAATAGGGCATTCCCAGTGATTGTTCCCTATCAGTACTAGTAATTAGTAATTAATAATTAGTAATTAATAGGGCATTCCCAGTGACTGTTCCCTATAAGTACTAGTAATTAGTAATTAATAATTAGTAACTAATAGGGCATTCCCAGTGACTGTTCCCTATAAGTACTAGTAATTAGTAATTAATAATTAGTAACTAATAGGGCATTCCCAGTGATTGTTCCCTATCAGTACTAGCAATCAGTAATTAGTAATTAATAATTAGTAATTAATGGGGCATTCCCAGTGATTGTTCCCTATCAGTACTAGTAATTAGTAATTAGTAATTAGTAACTAATAGGGCATTCCCAGTGATTGTTCCCTGTCAGTACTGGGGACCACGCCCCATATCCAGGACCCCCAAGGCATGAGGATCACAGTGCCCAGGGACAGCTCCAGGTCACAGAGGGTCCCTCAGGATCTTCTGCTTCCCAATAAATGACTCATCAATTATTAATTAGCGGGGTTTGCCCAGCGATTCCCCCTGTGAGCACTGGGGGCCACCCCCCTCTCCAGGACCCCCTGGCAGTGGGATCACTGACCCAGGGCCACACGTGGGCCCTCAGGAGTTTGGCTTCCAGGCCACAGCCAGGCCCTCGGGATTTTCTGCTCCCCAGCAGCTCATTAACTATTAATTAACACACTTCCCCAGCATGGGCAGGTGCCAGGGCCCTCCCTCACCTGAGCCTCATGTCATAGGATGCCAGGTCTCCCTTGTACTCCATGGGCGTGTGGATCTTCCCTGCAGGACACGGGGCAGGGTGAGGATATGGGGCAGGACAAGGACACGGAGCAGGACAAGGACATGGAGCAGGATGAGGACATGGAGCAGGACAAGGACATGGGGCAGGATGAGCACATGGAGCAGGATGAGCACATGGAGCAGGATGAGGATATGGGGCAGGATGAGGATAGGGGGCAGGATGAGCACATGGAGCAGGATGAGGATAGGGGGCAGGATGAGCACATGGAGCAGGATGAGGATATGGGGCAGGATGAGGATATGGGGCAGGATGATGAGCACACTGAGCAGGACAAGGACGTGGAGGAGGATGAACACATGGAGCAGGATGAGGAGATGGGGCAGGATGAGCACATGGAGCAGGATGAGGATATGGGGCAGGATGAGGACATGAAGCAGAATGAGCACACGGGGCAGGATGAGGATATGGGGCAGGATGAGCACACGGGGTAGGATGAGCACAAAGGGCAGGAGAGCACATGGGGCAGGATGAACACAAGGAGCAGGATGAGCACAAAGGGCAGGATGAGCACAAGGGGCAGGATGAGCACAAGGGGCAGGATGAGCACAAAGGGCAGGATGAGCACACGGAGCAGGACGAGGACATGGAGGAGGATGAACACAAGGAGTAGGATGAGCACAAAGGGCAGGATGAACACAAAGGGCAGGATGAGCACAAAGGGCAGGATGAGCACAAAGGGCAAGAGAGCACACGGAGCAGGATGAGGATATGGGGCAGGACAAGGACATGGGGCAGGATGAGCACACGGAGCACAGGGACATGCCCTGCCCCAGGGGCAGTGAGGGGGGGCCCGGGGGGCTCCAGCAGCCCCTCAGCCAGGGGTGGGGGCCGAGCTGTTGGACACGGAGCCCCCCGAGCCCCTGGGCTGCCCGGGGGGCTCTGGGTTCCCAGCAGGAGCTGGGCTGAGCCCCGAGGGTGCCGGGTGTGCCCGGGCACAGCTCACCTATGAGGGCCACCTTGCTCTCCTTCATGGAGTCCACGACGCGGTCCAGCTTCTCCTCGGACGCCGTGTTCTGCACCTCGCTCAGGTGGTGCTCGTCGAACACCACGGGGACACTGGCAGCCTGGCACAGGGGGGAGTCACCCGGGGCCCCTGGGGACGTGGCACTGCCCGGGACAGGGGGGTCTGGCAGCCCTGACCCAGCCAGGCCCCGCTCAGGGAACTGGGATCATGGAAAGCTGACCCTGGACCTCGGGGTCGCTTCAGTGGAGCAGTGACACTGATAAAATCGTGGAATATTTAGGGTGGGAAATACCTCTGAGACACCCCCAGCACTGCCCAGGCCACCCCTGACCATGTCCCCAAGTGCCACATCCACAGGGTGTTAAATCCCCCCAGGGATGGGGACTCCCCCCTGCCCTGGGCAGCTGTGCCAGGGCTGGACAGCCCTTTCCAGGGGGAATTTCCCAGTATCCAACCTAAATCCCTCCAAGGCTGGTGACCACCCCATGCCATGGGCAGCCTGTACCAGGGCTGGAGAGCCCTTTCCAGGAGGAATTTTCCAGGAAGGAGTTTTCCAGTTGTGTAACTGCTATGGTGCCCCTTGCCTGTACCCGTGGCAGGGCAGGACTCGTGTGACAGACAAGGGACTGCTCCCGAGTGCCCCCGAGTTCGGCAGTGAGGACACAGGGCCCAGGACACCCAGGGATGCCGGGCAGTGCCAGCCCTGCCCCGGGACAGCAGGAGGGGCTGTGGGGCCGGGCTCTGTCCCGGGGACAGCAGGAGGGGCTGTGGGGCCGGGCTCTGTCCCGGGACAGCAGGAGGGGCTGTGGGGCTGGGCTCTGTCCTGGGGACAGCAGGAGGGGCTGTGGGGCCGGGCTCTGTCCCGGGACAGCAGGAGGGGCTGTGGGGCCGGGCTCTGCCCCGGGCAGGGTCCTTACCTTGAACACCTCCTTGACGGCGTGCATGAGCTCCGGGCCTACTCCATCCCCCGGGAGCATCGTCACCTGGAACGTGCCCTCGGCCTTGGCATTCTGGGACTGCAGGGACACGGGGGGGTCAGGGCCAGGGCACCCCCAGGGGAGGGTCACCTGCACCAGGGGCAAAATGTCCCCCCCACAGCACACATCTGCTGTGGGCACAGGGACACCGAGCTCACAGGGCTCGGGGGTCTTACAGCATCATGGAATGCTGGGTTGGAAAAGCCCCTGAGCCCCCAGCACTGCCAGGGACACCCCTGACTGTGTCCCCAAGTGCCACATCCACAGGGTGTTAAATCCCCCCAGGGATGGAGACTTCCCCCCTGCCCTGGGCAGCTGTGCCAGGGCTGGACAGCCCTTTCCAGGGGGAATTTCCCCACTATCCAACCTAAATCCCTCCAAGGCTGGTGATCACCCCATGCCATGGGCAGCCTGTACCAGGGCTGGACAGCCCTTTCCAGGAGGAATTTTCCCAGTATCCAACCTGAGCCTCCCCTGGCACAGCTGGAGGCCGTTCCCTCTCCTCCTGTCCCTTATTCCCTGGCAACAGAGCCCGACCCCCCCCGGCTCCCCCCTCCTGTCAGGGGGGTTGCAGAGCCAGAAGGTCCCCCCTGAGCCTCCTTTTCTCCAGGCTGAGCCCCCCCAGCTGCTCCAGCTGCTCCTGTTGCTCCAGCCCCTTCCCCAGCTCCGTTCCCTGGACACGCTCCAGCCCCTTGATGTCCTGGGAAGGGCCCAAACCTGCCCACGAATTGGGGGTGTGACCCCCCCAGTGCTGCTCTGCCCTGTCCTGAGGCCACCCCAGGGTGACACCTGAGCACAGGGGACACCCGACACCCCGACCCTGTGCCAGTGCAGAGACCTTTTCCTCAGGCAGCACTTCCTGAAATAGCCTCTCCCTGTGCCCAGCAGATTCCATGAGCTGCCAGCAGGGCTGGTGCTCCTGACCCTTCCCATGGGAGTCTCCCCCCTCCCCCTGAGCTCCCACAACCTCACAGATTTTTGCCAAACACGAGTTTTGTGGCCCAGGACCCAAATCAGCCCCATAGATAATTCCTGGGTCGTTCCACACCCACCCCTGCCCCCTCCAGAGCTGTCTGCTGTCCTGACACCCTCCTTCCACTGCTCCCACCTTCCTCAGCCCGGAATTCCCTGCTCAGAGCTGGGATCCAACATGGATCTCCCAGATCCAGCATCAGGGATCCACAGGCAGGGACAGGGATTTACCCACAAGAACACGAGGGGACAGGCAGTGGGACTCCAGAATTCCACGTGGCCATGGGAAGGGGGAATGAAGGAGCAAGGGGAGACTGAAAGAGGAGTCATAAATTTGGAGCTTTAATATCCTGGGATCAGATTTCCAGAGCTCACACTCTCAGCCAGGAAATACCAGGAGGCAAAGCTGAGGGACAGGCAGGGCTGGGCCTGGCTCAAGGGCACGGGGACACCCCGGGCTCAGCCCTTCCCTCACGTCCTGAACAGCTCTGCACATGGATCAGGGAATCTTCTGGGTGGGAAAAGCCTCAGAGACCCCCCAGTCTCCCAAAGCCACCCCTGACCATGTCCCCAAGTGCCACATCCACAGGGCTGGGGACTCCCCCCTGCCCTGGGCAGCTGTGCCAGGGCTGGACAGGAGGAATTCCAGGAGCAATTTCCCCATATCCAACCTGACCCTCCCCTAGCACAGCCCGAGGCCATTCCCCTTGTCCTGTCCCTTGTTCCCTGGAAGCAGAGCCCGACCCCCCCGGCTCCCCCTCCTGTCAGGGAGTTGTGGGGAGGAGAAGGTCCCCCCGAGCCCCTTTTCCCCCCTCATCCCCCACTCCCACCCCCATTCCCACCCCGCTGCCCCCTCACCTTGGCCTGGGCCATCTGTGGGAGGGCGGCCGTGGTTCTCAGGCCCCTCCACCCCCCGAGGCTCTGGGCACGCAGGAGGCCCTGGGGGGGGCCACGGGAGGGTCAGAGGTCAGACAGCCCCGTCGGGGGGTGCCCCCCATCCCCAAACACCCCCCGACCCCCCAGGCTGGGCTGACACCCCCCCACTCCCCACATGTTCCTCCAGCCCAAAGTAACCCCCGGACCAGCCACCCCCAAAGTGAGTAGACCCTCAGCCCGAACCCCCTCAAAAAATTAACAACTCCCCAAGTCCGACACTCCCCAACCCGATCCCCCCACCCTGAACAGCCCCCCCGAAATGACCCCCCAGCCCTGACCTTACACCCTGTCCCAGACTGACCCCCTGACCCCAAAGTGACCCCTCACCCCCCACCCACCGACCCCTCCGACCCGGACGGACCCTTCACCCCTAGAGCCCCGACCTTGACCCCAGCCCAGTGTGACACCCCCCGGCCCAGACAGACCCCCAGCCCAGCCCAGCCCGACCCCCCAAACCGGGTGTGACCCCACAGCCGGTGTGACCCCCTGACCCGCACAGCCCGACCCCTCTCTCCCCGGCCACCCCCCCCGCCCCTGTGCCCCCCGATGCCGCCCGCCGTGCCCGCAGACCCCCTGTCCCCGCTGTCCCCCCGTCCCCCCTCACCGCCGCCGCCCGGCTCGCGCCCAGCGCCGCCATCTTTGCGGCCCCACAATGCACCGCGCGGCACGTGACCACAGTGGGCGGGGCCGGGAGCGCTCCGCGGCGCCCCCTGGCGGGCAGGGGAGGCACTGCGGGGACGGGACCCCCCGGGACACCCCGGGACCTTTGGGGACCCCCCGGGACCCTTGGGGACACCCCGGGACCTTTGGGGACCCCCCGGGACCCTTGGGGACACCCCGGGACCTTTGGGGACACCCCGGGACCCTCGGGGACACCCAGAGACCTTTGGGGACACTCCGGGACCTTTGGGGACACCCAGGGATCTTTGGGGACACCCTGGGACCCTCAGGGACACCCCAGGACCTTTGGGGACACCCAGGGACCCCTGGGGACACCCTGGGAGCTTTGGGGACACCCCGGGATCCTTGGGGACACCCCGGGACCCCTTGGGACACCCAGGGACCTTTGGGGACACCCAGGGACCTTTGAGGACACCCAGGGACCCTCGGGGACACCCCGGGACCTTTGGGGACACCCAGAGGCCCTTGGGGACACCCCGAGACCCCTGGGGACACCCCGGGACCCCTGGGGACACTCAGGGACCCTCGGGGACACCCCAGGACCCTTGGGGACACCCCGGAACCTTTGGGGACACCCAGGGACCCCTGGGGACACCCTGGGAGCTTTGGGGACACCCCGGGATCCTTAGGGACACCCCGGGACCCCTTGGGACAACCCGGGACCTTTGGGGACACCCAGGAACCCTCGGGGACACCCAGGGACCCCTTGGGACCCCCAGGGACCTCCCCTTCCACACCCTCCCAGGGCCTGCCCCAGGAACCCCCCTGGAACCCCTCTTCGACCCCACTGTCCTCCCGGAATGACTCCCACAGGACCCCTCTGAGGGTCCCAGGGACATGACCAGGGGACCCTCAGTGTCTCCCCAGGACCCCTTGGGACACCCAGTGACCCCCCCTTCCCCACCCCCCCATGGCCTGCTCCAGGAACCCCTCCTGGACCCCAGTGTCCCCCCTGAATGCCCCCCCCGAATGGGGTCTGTTGAGCGTCTGTGACCAGAGACAGGAGCGGGAGCTTTTCTCTTTATTGAACCGGGAGGGAGGGGCTGTGGTGGGAGGGTGGGGGTCCGCCTGCCCCCAGGCTGGGGGTCCTGCACCACTGGGGGTCCCGGTGCCGTGTTTTGTTTCCCAAACTCGTGCTGGGAGCAGCTGCCCGAGGACATGGACACCTCGGAGGACATGGACACCTCGCTGCCATCCCCCTCCCCGGGCACAGATCCCCAGGAGGGGGCTGTGAGGGGCTGGGGTGTCCCTGCAGCCCCCCGGGGTCACTTCTTGAGCAGCTGTGCCCGGGCCCGGGTGAGTTTCTCGGCCAGGGCGCCGTCGGTGCCGGGGGAGCAGCGGGACAGCACCAGGTTCATCTCGGCCTCGCTCTTGTGCTCCATGGCCGCCTCGGCCGCCTGCTCCAGGTCCCTGGGGGGCACCCACAGCGTGGGCACAGGGCGGGGGCAGCCCCCCACAGCCCCCCAGAGCCCCCACAGCCCGGGTCACCAACCCCCGTGGGGGGCACACGGCTCACGGTGCCCCCACAGCCGCCCCCGAGAGCCCCAAACCCCCGGTGCTGCTGCACGAGGGACCCCCGCCCTGTGTGACCCCACGGCCCCCCCAGGGGCCCCCGAACTCACCCCACGAGGACAAAGGCCTTGACCCGCTGCTCGGGGGGCACCCGGGGGGCGTATTTGCGGGCCTCGTACCGGTTGTGGTGCTTCACCGCCACCTCCACGAAGGGCTGGGGGGCACAGGGAGCAGGGGTTGGAGTCAGGAAGGAGGAGGGTGGGAGGGCACTGGGGGGGTGCCTGGTGCCCCCCCCCCCCCCCAAGCAGGAAAAGCTCTCACCAGGTACCCGATGGGCGACTTCTTGCTCTTGGAGAACTTCTCCATCTCCTCCCAGTCCCCCCGCGTGGCCAAGGCGCTGATCTTCAGCCACCAGTACCTGGGCACGGGGGTCAGGGGGCTCATGGAGCTGAGAGCCCCCTCCCCAGCCCCCAGCCCCCCTGCCCAGCCCCCCCCCCCCAGCCCCCCCCACCTCTTGTCGGGGATCTTGAACTCCCGGTAGAGCTGCTCTGCCCGCTTGTGGTGCCCGTCCAGGATGAGGGTGGACACGGTGTCGTGCAGGGACAGGTCCAGGTAGGGCTTGTCAAAGTCCTCCTGCAGGTGCCGCTGCAGCCGCAGCAGCTTGATCTGCTCCTCGGTGGCCTGGGACACAGCAGTGACCCTGCCTTGGGATCCCTGTCCTGGCCTTGGGATCCCTGTCCCAGCCTTGGGATCCCTGTCCCGGCCTTGGGATCCCTGTCCCGGCCTTGGGATCCCTGTCCCAGCCTTGGGATCCCTGTCCCGGCCTTGGGATCCCTGGCCTGGCCTTGGGATCCCTGTCCCGGCCTTGGGATCCCTGGCCTGGCCTTGGGATCCCTGTCCCGCCCTTGGGATCCCTGTCCCGCCCTTGGGATCCCCATCCTGGCCTCAGGGTCCCTGTCCCAGCCTTGGGATCCCTGTCCCGGCCTTGGGATCCCCGTCCTGGCCTCAGGGTCCCTGTCCCAGCCTTGGGACCCCTGTCCCGGCCTTGGGATCCCTGTCCTGGCCTTGGGATCCCCATCCCAGCCTCGATGTTCCTAGCCCAGCCCAGAGGTCCCCATCCCAGCCCTGGGATCATCCCAACACCAGGATCCCCATCCCAGCCCCAGGATCCCCATCCCAGCCCCGGGATCCCCATCCCAGCCCTGGGATCCCCATCCCAGCCCTGAGATCCCTATCTAAGCCCTGGGATCCCCAATCCAGCCCCGGGATCATGCCAGTCCCCAGGATCCCTGTCCCAGTCTCAGGATCCCCATTCCAGCCCCAGGGTCCCATCCCAGCCCGGGGGTCCCTGTCCCAGTCTCAGGATCCCCATTCCAGCTCTAGGGTCCCATCCCAGCCCCAGGGTCCCATCCCAGCTCCAGGGTCCCATCCCAGCCCCGGGGTCCCATCCCAGCCCCAGGGTCCCGTCCCAGCCCCTCACCTTGGCAGCGAAGTCGTTCCTGGCCTTGTTGAACTCGTCCAGGGCATTCTGCAGGGCCCCCACCCGGCCCTCGATCCGCTGGGACACAGCAGGGACGTGTCACCCCCACACAGGGACAGGGACACAGCAGAGGGATGGCAGGGAGCACACTGGGACCCCGACTCCCCGGGTGGGCCCCTCACCTTCTCGCTGTAGCTGGAGTGCACGTGGAAGTTGCCCAGCTCCTGGTGGTTGTCGTCCTGGTTGTACAGATCCTTCAGCGTGTCCCGCTCCTGGTGCCGGCAGAACTGGGGGCACGGGGGGTCAGGGGTGGGGGGGCACCCGGGGGGGCATGGGAGGGCAGGGGGTCAGAGGGGGGGTCTCTCTGCCCTCACCT
Organism: Manacus candei; assembly: GCF_025592945.1. Taxonomy (NCBI): domain Eukaryota; kingdom Metazoa; phylum Chordata; class Aves; order Passeriformes; family Pipridae; genus Manacus; species Manacus candei. Next base: position 116,153 of record NW_026138278.1, read on the forward strand.
GCCTGTACAGGCTCAGGGGGGGTCAGGGGGGTCTCTCTGCCCTCACCTGCCTGTACAGGCTCAGGGCCACGGGCTGGTTCTGCAGCGTCATGAAAAAGGTGCCGCGGTTCAGCTCGTTCTTGAGGTGCAGCACGACCGTGTAAACTGGGGGGGACAGCAGGGGTTGGGTTTGGTTTTTATGCACCCCCTGACACCCCGTGGGCCCCTTGACACCCCCCCAGGACCCCAAAACGCTCCCAAGGCCTCCCCCAACCCACCCACCCCTCCCCAGCCCCTCCACTGTGCCCCCCCCACCTAGGTCGGTGTTCCCAGTCTCGATGGCCTCCCCAGCCCCTCATTGTCCCCCTCCTCACCCAGACCCACATCCCCACTCTCGATGGCCCCCCCAGCCCCTGCTGTCCCCCCATTGTCCCCCTCACCCAGGTCGGTGTCCCCACTCTCAATGGCTCCCCCAGTCCCCATTGTCCCCCTCACCCAGGTCAGTGTCCCCACTCTCGATGGCCCCCCCAGCCCCTGCTGTCCCCCTCACCCAGGTCGGTGTCCCCACTCTCGATGGCCCCCCCAGCCCCTGCTGTCCCCCTCACCCAGGTCGGTGTCCCCACTCTCGATGGCCCCCCCAGCCCCTGCTGTCCCCCTCACCCAGGTCGGTGTCCCCACTCTCGATGGCCTTCCCCAGGGCCAGTTTGCTCCGTTTCATCTTCAGCAGCAGCGGGACCTGTTCCCCGGAGCGCGGCTCATACTCCAGGAGCTGGGGGGGCAGGGGAGGGTCACTGGGTGCCCCCCCGTCCCCACTGTCCCCTCCCCTGTCCCAGAGCCCACCTTGATGGCCAGCTCGGCCCGGCCGCAGTCGTAGGCGCGCGTGGCGATCTCGGAGTAGGAGATCCCGGGGGTGTCCCCCAGCTTCTGGTTGATGGCCTGGGCCACCTCCTCGTCCGACTTGTCCTTCTGCTGCACCTGTGGAGGCCCCACAGGGTGTGCCCCGGTGTCCCCCCCGCCGGCAGGGCCCCCCGGCACAGCCCCCTCACCTTGGAGCAGGCCCAGTGCGCCAGGATGCGGCTCACGCCCTGGATCTCCGGGAGCCGCAGGAACTCGCAGATCCGGATGGCCAAGGGGTACAGGCGGCGCAGCACCAGCCTGGGGCACGGGGGCACGGGGGGGGCACACGGAGGGCACGAGGAGCTGAGGAGCTCGGATGGGCTTGGGGGGCCCCCAAGTGCTTGGAGCTGCTCAGCCCCCAGATATGGGGATTGTGGGATGGGGACTGTGGGATGGGGGAACTTGGGAGGGGGGAACTTGGGAGGGGGCCCCTCACCTGTCCAGCAGGACCTCGATGGTGAGTTGTTTGTACCTGTGGGGATGGTCAAGGGAAATGGGGGATCACAAACCCCTCGGAGCTCAGGCAAGGAGCACCAGGCACTTCCCAGGCTCTGGGAGCTTCCCTGCTTTGGGATGGGGCACCTGTGCCAGGTGTGGTGAGTGTGGGGGTCTCAGCCATGACCCTTCCATGATTCCCAGGAGTGGTGAGTGTGGGGGGTCTCAGCCATGACCCTTCCATGATTCCCAGGAGTGGTGAGTGTGGGGGGTCTCAGCCATGACCCTTCCATGATTCCCAGGAGTGGTGAGTGTGGGGGTCTCAGCCATGACCCTTCCATGATTCCCAGGTGTGATGAGTGGGGGGGGGTCTCAGCCATGACCTTTCCATGATTCCCAGGAGTGTCCCAGCCCTGCAGCCCCGGCACTGAGGGGCTCCATCCCCCCTGGAGAGGCCCCCCAGCCCCGATCCCACCCTGGATGCCATCCCAGCCCCCCAGCTGTGGATACTGGGTGAAGGTGAGCGGGATGCCGATCTGGTAGTCCCGGATGGCGTTGAGGACCCGCAGGTCCTGGCACATCCGCACGAAGCCCTCCGGGGGGAACTTGTCGAGGAAGCACTTCCCGAAGGAAGCTGCCTGTGGGATCAGGTGTGAGGGGGGAGGGAGGGAGGATCTTGGGCCTCCCCCTGCTCCCCCTCGCCCTGGCTCACCCTCAGCAGCGATTTCTGGGTGTGGGGCTCGTGCTCGTAGCCCGCGGCCTCGATGCACTGGCCCACGGCCTCGGGGAGCAGCTGCTGCTCCCGGATCTCCCGCAGGTACTCGTCGGCCTTCTGGCTCTCCTTCTGCAGGGATGGGGCAGGGGGACCCCGGGAATGGGGGACACAGAGCTCAGGATGGACCCCGGGAATGGGGGACCCCCGGGAATGGGGGACCCCCAAGAATGGGGGACATAGAGTGCTCAGGATGGACCCGGGGAATGGGGGACACAGAGCTCAGGATGGACCCCTGGGAATGGGAGACCCCCAAGAATGGGGACATAGAGTGCTCAGGATGGACCCCTGGGAATAGGGGATAGAGATCAGCTCAGGATGGACCCTCGGGAGTGGGGGACCCCCAAGAATGGGGGACATAGAGTGCTCAGGATGGACCCCGGGAATGGGGGACACGGAGCTCAGAATGGATGTCTGGGAAGAGGAACATGGAGTGCTCGGGATGGACCCCTGGGAATGGAGGACCTTGGGAACGGGAGACACAGAATGCTCAGGATGGAGCCCTGGGAATGGTGGACACACAGCTCAGGATGGACCCTTGGGAATGGGAGACTCCCTGGAATGGGGGACACAGAGTTCGGCATGGACCCCCAGATATGGGAGACCCCCAGGAATGGGGACACAAAGCTCAGGATGGCCCCCCGGGATGCCCCCTCTCCCACCCCAGAAGGGGGGATGTACCTCGTACTCCTTCTGTGCCTCCAGCAGCAGAGCCCCCGGGGCCATGGAGGCAATCCGGAAGATTTCCTGGCTGGCCTCTGTGGGAATTGGGGTCAAACACACCTGAGGGGGTGCTCTGGACCAGGGGTGTCACCTCCCTGTGTGCAGCACCACCCTGGCACAGGGACTGTGGAATGGGGTGGGTGGGAAAGGACCTCAAATCCCATCCAGTGCCACCCCCTGCCATGAGCAGGGACACCTCCCATGACCCCAGGTTGCTCCAAGCCCCGTCCAACCCGGCCCTGGACACTCCCAGGGATGGGGCAGCCACATCCCAGGTGCCCAGCAGGGATGTCCCACCCCCCCCCTCACCTGGGATCTCGTGCAGGAACTCGTGGGAGGTGCGGGACAGGATCCGGACCCCGTCCAGCTCGGGCACCAGGTGGGAATCCTCATCCAGGACAAAGCTGTGCTCCTGCTAAGGGCTGGGGGGACACGGCTCCGGGGGCAGCCCCAATCCCCCCACTGCCGAGGGCACCACGGGGCTGGGGGGGCTCACAGGGGAGGGTCCTTCCTCCCCTTCTCCCTGCCAGGGTGGGGCCAGGTATCCTGCAAATACCTGTCTCTGGGACAGCGGGAGGAAGGACCTGGGAGGGAATGGGGGGACTGGGAGCATCCCATGGGACAGGGAAAGGGCCTGGGAGCGACTGTGGGGGCTGCAGAGCGCTTGGGGGGGGCAGGAATCCCCCACCCACCCTGGGCAGGGCCAGTGCTCCCACCACAGGGAGTGGGACCCCCGGAACAGAGGGGGCTGGGAGGGGTTGGGAGGGGCCAGGGGGGCTTTGCTGCTCCCCAGGGGCAGGAGGGGAGGGGGGATCCCAACAGCACACGGGCAGTGCCCTGTGCCCACCCTGGGGGGCTCCGGGGGGACCCCCGGGGACAGCAGTGACGGGGACAGAGGCAGGAGTTTGGGCTGGGCTTTTGGGAACACCCCCGGCCCCTCTTCCCAAAGGATACCGGATGCACTCCGAGGAATTGCCCACCACCATGAGCTGCCTCTCCCAGGCCACCACCACGGCTCGCTGCCGGCTGCGGGGCCGCGTGCACCTGCGGGACCCCCACCCTCAACCACGGCCCTGCCCCCCAGGGCACCCCCACCCTCAACCACGGCCCTGCCCCCCAGGGCACCCCCACCCCTTAGCCATGGCCCTGCCCCCCAGGGCACCCCCACCCTTAACCACGGCCCTGCACCCCAGGGGACCCCCACCCCTTAGCCACGGCCCTGTACCCACAGGGCACCCCCACCCTCAACCACGGCCCTGCACCCCCAGGGGACCCCCACCCTCAACCACGGCCCTGCACCCCAGGGGACCCCCACCCCTTAGCCACGGCCCTGTACCCACAGGGCACCCCCACCCTCAACCACGGCCCTGCCCCCCCAGGGGACCCCCACCCCTTAGCCATGGCCCTGCACCCCAGGGCACCCCCACCCTCAACCACGGCCACTGCCCCCAGGGCACCCCCACCCCTTAACCACGGCCCTGCACCCCAGGGGACCCCCACCCCTTAGCCATGGCCCTGCCCCCCAAGGGACCCCCACCCCTTAGCCATGGCCCTGCACCCCCAGGGCACCCCCACCCCTCAACCACGGCCACTGCACCCCCAGGGGACCCCCACCCCTTAGCCATGGCCCCTGCACCCCCAGGGCACCCCCACCCTCAACCACGGCCCTGCACCCCAGGGCTGGGGGGGGCATCAAGGGGTCCCACAGAGCCCAGGGGACCCCCAGCCCTCAACCCCAGCCCCTGCAGCCCCCAAGGCTGAGTGGGGACACTGGGGGGGTCCCACAGAGCCCAGGGGACCCCCACCCCTTAACCACAGCCCCTGCACCCCCAGGGCTGGGGGGGACACTGGGGGGGTCTCACAGAACCCAGGGGACCCCAGGAAAGGCTCGGGGGGTCCCGGGTGGGCACTGCCAGGGGCAGGGGCAGGGCAGGGAGCACCCACTCACCAAACCATCTGCTTGGGGGGGGATCGGACGGTGCTGTTGAACTCACAGAACTTCTCCTGGGGGAGAGAGGGGGGATCAGGGAACACACCTGGACAGGTGGGAAGGGCAGTGTGGGAGCCAGGGATAAACTCAGGTGAAGGATGCTTGAATTTTCATTTGCTTTTAATCAAACTAAACCAAGTCCATTCTAATTCCAACTTAAGGAAATTAACACCCAGAAAAGAATTTTGCTTGGGCAAAGAAAAAATGCCAGATTTCACATTTGGGCTTTACTTTGGTCATAAAATCACTCATTAATTTTTTGCCTGATTATTAAAAATATATCCCCACTGCTGTGGCTCCAGCAATTCAGAGTTGCTACACTCCTGAACTCCCTCCTCAAACCTCCAGCTTGGCCACAGACAGACAATTCTGGTATATAACATGAATCAAATGTTATATATTATACATATACACACGGGCTCCTGCAGCCCTGAGCCCGTGGGGACCCCCAGGGACCCCGTGTGCCCCCCCAGTGCCCCCCCAGCTCACCTTGAGCGTGGCCAGGCCCATCCAGATGTACCCAGAGTCACAGAACAGGGCGAGGAGCCGGTGGTTGAAGGACACAGCCATGTGCAGGAACGGCCCCGCTGAGGGGCTCAGCCCAGGGGGGGTCTGGGCAGGACAGGGGGGACGTGGGGACACGTCCTGGGGTCCCAGAGTGTCCCCCTGGGTGGGAGGGGCTGGGGGAGGGTCAGAGCTGGGGGGCCCTTCCCTCCCACTCAGCCCTGTGGGCAGGATGGGGCACAAATGGGACAGTGGGAGGGAGGAGCTGGGAGAGAGTGTGGAGGGCTGGGAGCATCCCATGGGACAGGGAAGGACCTGGGAGCATCCCATGGGACAGGGAAAGGACCTGGGAGCATCCCATGGGACAGGGAAAGGACCTGGGAGCATCCCATGGGACAGAGAAGTATCTGCCATGGAGTGTGGGGAGCTGGGAGCACCCCATGGGACAGGACAGAGAAGGGAAGGACATGCCATGGAGTGTGGGGAGCTGGGAGCACCCCACGGGACAGGGGAAGGACCTGGGAACAAGTGACAGGGACTGGGAACATCCCATGGAACAGGGGAAGGACCTGGGAGTGAGTGTGGGGGCTGGGAGCATCCCATGGAACACTGGGGACAGGGGAAGGACCTGGGAACATCTCCTGGGACACTGGGACTGGGGAAGGACCTGGCAGCACCCCCTGGGACATTTGGAACAGGGAAAGAACCTGGAGCACCCCCTGGGACACAGGGACAGGGCCCACAGGGACAGGGCCCACAGCCCCCCGTTCCCACATTCCCTCACCACGCTGGAGCAGGAGGTGTTGTCCAGCAGGAAGAGCTCTGGTCCCACAGCCAGGAGCACCACGGTCACCCTGTCCTGGGACAGCACAGCCCAGCACCCCGGGGGCTGCTGCAGCCCTGGGGGGACAGCGTGAGACAGGCACAGGGGGCACAGGGAACACAGGGAGGCACAGGGGGACACAGGGGGGTACAGGGGACACAGAGGGGCACAGGGGGATAGAGGGGGACACAGGGGGACACAGGGGGGTACAGGGGGACACAGGGGGGTACAGGGGGACACAGGGGACACAGAGGGGTACAGGGGGGTACAGGAGGACACAGGGGGCACAGGGGGGTACAGGGGGACATAGAGGGACACAGGAGGACACAGGGGGACACAGGGGGCACAGGGGGCACAGGGGGGCACAGGGGGACACAAGGGGACACAGAGGGACACAGAGGGACACAGGGGGACACAGGGGACACAGGGGGGTACAGGGGACACAGGGGGACACAGAGGGACACGGGGACACAGAGGGACACAGGGGACACAGGGGGACACAGGGGGACATAGAGGGACACAGGAGGACACAGGGGGACACAGGGGGACATAGAGGGACACAGGAGGACACAGAGGGACACAGGGGGACACAGGGGGACACAGAGGGACACAGGGGACACAGGGGGACACAGGGGGACATAGAGGGACACAGGGGACACAGGGGACACAGGGGACACAGGGGACACAGGGGGACACAGGGGGACATAGAGGGACACAGGAGGACACAGGGGGGCACAGGGGGACACAGAAAGACACAAGGGACACAGGGGACACAGGGGAGCAGAGGGGGGCACAGGTGGTCACAGGGACACCCACCAGGCACCTCGGGCAGGCGGCGCAGCTTGAGGTCGTCGATGTTGGTGGCCAGGGAGAAGCGGAAGGCCCCGGTCAGGATGGCCACGCCCGTCCCGAACTCCGTGTGGAACACCTGAGCCTCCAGCACGTGGTTCTGCAGCACCTCCTGCACCCAGAGATGGCAGGGGGGCACTGGGGGCACTGGGGGGGCCCAGCTCACTGAGCCAGCACGGAGGGGACTGTCCTGGCCTCAGGAGCCACAGGGACAGATCCATCCCAGTGCACTCCCGAGGGCTGGGAGAGCCCCTCACTCGATTCCATGTCCCCCAAAGCCCACCCTGGGCATCTCACAAGGGCCTGGAGCGACAGGACAAGGGGGAATGGCTTCCCACTGGAAAACGGGAGGTTTGGGTGGGATACTGGGAGGGAATTCCTGGCTCTGAGGGTGGGGAGGCCCTGGCACAGGCTGCCCAGAGAAGCTGTGGCTGCCCCTGGATCCCTGGAAGTGTCCAAGGCCAGGCTGGACGGGGCTTGGAGCAGCCTGGTCTATGGAAGGTGTCCCTGCCCATGGCAGGGGGTGGGATCGTTGGGATCTGAGGTGCCCTCCCCCAGCCCCCCGTGCCCCCAGCCCCTCACGTTTCCCATGCTGAAGTGCCGTTTGAACTCGCAGAACAGGTTGTAGACCAGCACAGTCCCGTCCTCCTGGATGCACAGCAGGTCCTCCCCCGCCGTCCAGCCCAGGTGCACCAGGCGGCCGCTCTTCCACTGGGGAACGGTGGGAACGGGGTGGGAATGGGGTGGGAATGGGGTGGGAATGGTCACCCCGGGGTGCCCCAGACAGCCCAGAGCCAGGGCAGCCCTCCAGGGACACACGAGAGGCCACGGCTGAGGCTGAGCTCTGACTCCTTCTCCAGAGCCTGGAGACCTCACCTGGAGGTCCAACACCTCCTCCAAAGGTCTGACACCTACTCCAAAGGTCTGACACCGCCTCCAAAGGTCCAACACCTCCTCCAAAGGTCTGACACCTACTCCAAAGGTCTGACACCGCCTCCAAAGGTCTGGTACCTCACCTGCCCTGGCACTGCTCCCTGTCCCTCCACTGCCCCGTGTCCACCCCAGCCCCGGGCAGAGGGAAAGGAGGATGCTCCTGCTGCTCCAACTCCCAGCCCATCCTCTTCTCCCAGTCCTGGGCAGCAGGGAGAGAGGGATGTTCCTGCTGCTCTGATCCTGCTGCTCTGATCCTGCTGCTCCAATCCCGTCCCACCCTTTTCTCCCAGCCCAAATCAGGGAGGAAGAGAAGATGCTCCTGCTGCTCCAACTCTGCTCCAACCTCAGCCCACCCTCTTCTCTCATCCCTGGGCAGCTCCTTCCTCCCCTTGCACCCCCACCCCTCCCATCCCCGGTGCCCCCGAGGGGTCTGTCCCTGCCCCCATCCCTGTCCCCCAGAGGGGGTCCCAGCCCCCCAGCTCACCGGGACACTGGCCAGGAGCAGCCCCGAGGCCGAGTAGATCTCCAGGAGCGGGCGGGAGCTGGGGGCCTTGTCCCTCCGGGAATTCCTCAGCAGGGCTGGGGGGGACAGTCCATCAGCAAAGCTGGGGGTGCTCAGGGGGTCCGGGGGGGGGGGCTGCACCCACCTATGGGCCCCCCGTACGGGGCAGCGGCCACCACACAGTCCCGCAGGTCCTCCCGCAGCCCCCATTCCATGGAGTACAGCTCCAGCTTCCTGCAGGACACCCGGACAGAGGGATGGAGAGACGGACGGATGGACAGGCGGAGGGATGGGGGGGCAGGGACGGTGCCCACCCCCCAGCCAGCCCTGGGACCCCCGACAGGCCCCGGGAGCTCCCAGATCAGCCCCAAGACCCACGGACACCCTGGGATCCCCCAGCTGGACACAGGACCCCCAGCGACCCCCGGGACCCCCCCAGCCAGCCCCGGGACGCCCCGAACCACCCTCCCAGCCCCGAGACCCCCTCCCGGCCAGCCCCAACACCCCTACCCTGGGACCGCCTGAGCACCCCCAAGATCCCCCAGACAGCCCATCCCATCCCATCCGCCCCGGGACCCCCCAACCACCCCCAGCACCGCCTTCCCAAAACCCACGGCCATGCCGGGACCCTTCCGAGCAGCCGCAAGACCCTCCAGACACCTCGGAGATCCCCCTCCCAATCCCAGGACTCCCCCCAACATCCCCGGGACCCCCCGAGCATCCCCCCCGGGACAGCCCGCCCAGCCCCGGAACGCCTCCCAACACCGCCGGGACCCCCGAGCATCCCTGGGACCCCCCTCCCAGCCCGCCCGAACACCCATGGCCACGCCGGGACCCCGCTCCCACCCAGCCCCGGCACTCCCGACCGGCCCCGGCACTCCCACCCAGCCCCGGCACTCCCACCCAGCCCCGGCACTCCCGACCGGCCCCGGCACTCCCGAGCGGCCCCGGTTCGGGCAGCACTGCCCCCGCCGTCTCTCACCGGTAAAAGGCCTCCTCGCCCAGCGGGTACCAGTTGGCCGTGTAACAGTCCATGGTGCGGCCGGGACGGGGGAAGGGGACGGGGATCGGGGGGATCGGGATCGGGGGGGGATCAGGATCGGGATCGGGACCGGGATCGGGACCGGGCGGTCCCGGCGCTTCCCTCCCAAAGCCACGCCCCTCACGTGATGCCGTGACGCCGGGCTGGCCGGCGCCATCTTGAGTGAGGGCACTGAGAGGAAGCCAGACGGGAACCGCCGCCATCTTGGGTGAGGGCACTGGGAGGGGGGGAAAAGGGAACCGCCGCCATCTTGAGTGAGGGCACTGGGAGGGGGGAAAGGGGAACCGCCGCCATCTTGAGTGAGGGCATGGGCACCCACACCCATCTGGGTCTGGGGTGTCCCCTGACCCCCAAAATGTCTGTCCCGTGTCCCCCAGTGTCCCCTGCCTATCCCTCAAGATGTCCTATATCCCCCAAGATGTCCCCTGACCCCTAAAGTGTCCCGTGTCCTCCAAGATTTCCCCTGTCCCTCAACGTGTCTATTGTCCCCCAATGTGCTCCTTGTCCCCCAAAGTGTCCCCTGTCCCCCAAGGTGTCCCTTGTCCCGCGGGGTGTCCCCCATTCCCCAAGATGCCTCTTGTCACACATGCTGTTCCCACAGGTCTCTCTTTATTTCCCGCTGCTGGAAATCCGGGAAAGGCCCTGACAGCACGTCTGGGCACCGCCAACGCCCCGCAGCCACCCCACACGTGTGTCAGGGCCAGGGCAGGGTGCCAGGGCAGTGCCCTGTGTGCCAGGGCCGGGGGCTGGAGTGCCAAGGTTGGGGGCAGGGGTGCCAGAGCCGTGCCAAGGGTGCCAGGGCTGGGGTGCTGTGGCAGTGTCTCTTGTGCCAGGGCTGGGGTTTGGGTCCTGCTGGTGCCTCTGTGCCGGGGTCGGGTGCCGTGGCAGTGCCGAGTGCCCCAGGCTGGGGTGCCGTGGCAGTGCCTCATGTCCCGGGGTCACAGGGACGGCACAGTCAGTGCTGCCGTGCTGGGGCTGCAGTTCGGGTGCCACAGCAGTGCCACACGTGCCAGGGTTGGGGTGCTATGGTAGGGCTTTGTGTGTCGAGCCTGGAGTGCCGTGGTGGTGCCTCACGTCCTGGAGCTGGGGTGCCGTGGCAGCACTTCACATGCTGGGGCTGGGTCTGGGTGCCCTGGCAGTGCCACAGGGGCCAGGGTCGGGGTGCCATGGCAGTGCCTCACATCCTGGGGGCACATGTGGGTGTTGCTGTGCTGGGGCTGGAGTTGGGGTGCCATGGCAGTGCCTTCTGTCCTGAGTTTGGGGTGCCGTGGTGGTGCCATGGTGGAGCTTCATGTCCCAGAGTTGGGGTGCTGTGGCAGTGCCTCGTGTGCCAAATTTGGGGTGCCGTGGAAGTGCCTCATGTGCCAAGTTTGGGATGCTCTGGTAGTGCTGTGGTGGAGCCCCACGTCCTGGGCTCGGGTGCCACAGCTGTGCCTCATGTGCTGGGGCTGGAGTTTGGGTGCCATGGCAGCGCCACACGTGCCGGGGTTGTGGTGCCATGTCGGTGCTGCCGTGCCAGGGCAGTGCCTCATGTCCCAGGGAGCGCCTCGTGTGCCAGGTTTGGGGTGCCACGGCAGTGCCACGTGTCCCAGGCCCCCTGTGCCACGGCAGTGCCCCCTGTGCCCACGGTGTCCCACCGGCGCTACTCGGCCTTGGCGCCGTCGCGGGCGCCCAGGTCGCAGCGGTAGTGGAAGATCTGGAAGTGCAGGATGGTGCCCAGCAGGGAGGGGCTGGAGGCGCCCACCCTGCGGAATCCCTGCCCCTCGTAGAGCCGCTGGGCCGCCACCTGCACCATGGAGGTGCTGAGCACCACGGCGCCGAAGCCGCGGGCGCGGGCGAAGGCCAGCACCTCCCGGCACAGCGCCCGCGCCAGCCCGCGCCCGCGCTGCTCCCGGCTCACCGACATCCGCCGCAGCTCCAGCGCCCCGGGCGCGTCCCGCGAGGGCACCGCGGCCACCATGCCCACCACGGAGCCCCCCACCTCGGCCACCCAGAAGCCGCCGTCGGGCGCCCGCAGGTACGTGCCGGGGATGTCGCACAGGTCGGTGCCCAGCGCGTCGCGCACGTACTCGGCGCTGAGGGAGCGCACGAGCAGCCAGAGCAGCACCAGCGCCAGCCCCACGGCGCCCAGGCCCAGCACCCAGGACCCGCCGCCCGCCCGCGCGCCCACGAACAGCACGAGCAGCGCCAGCCGCACCCGCGCCGAGCGCAGCACGTGCCGGAACCCGGCCGGGGCGTGCTCCAGGATCCCGCGGGCAAACAGCGCCCGCACCGCATCCGAGTCCTGCTCCCGGAACGGCCGGATCCGGAACGACGCCATGGCACCTGCGGGGGCACAGCGGGGTCAGGGAGGGGGCAGGCATGGGGTCACCTGCAGGGGCACAGCAGGGTTAGCGAGGGGACAGGGATGGGGGCACCTGCGGGGGCACAGGGGTCAGGGAGGGGACAGGGATTGGGCACCAGTGGGGTCAGGGATGGGAAAGGAATGGGGGCACCTGTGGAGTAAGGGATGGGACAGGGATGGGGCACCTGTGGGGCCAGGGATGGGACAGGGATGGGGCACCTGTGGGGTCAGGGATGGGACAGGGATGGGGGCACCTGCACAGGGGTCAGGGATGGGACAGGGATGGGGCACCTGTGGGGTCAGGGATGGGACAGGGATGGGGTAACACAGATCCCAAGGCCAGGATGGCACAGGGCGGTCAGGGCAGTGCCCAGCTCCACAGGGACCCTCGGGATACCCCCAGGTCCCAGTACCAGGGTGCAGCAGGGGATCAGGTCAGTGCCCACCTCCCAGGGCAGTGCCCACCTCCACAGAGACCCCCAGGGTACCCTCAGACCCACTTGTGGGACGGCACAGGGGAACAGGACAGTGCCACGGGGATGGGGACACCTGGGGTACCCCCAGAGCCGTCCCTGGGGTGGCACGGGCGATCAGGGCTGTGCCAGTGCCTCTCCCACCCGGGGGTCCCCTGTGACGTGGGTTGGGGGGGGAGTCCCGAGGGATTCATCCCCCCGCTCCCGGCTGGGAAGGGGGTTTAACTGGGACACCTGGGGGCAGGCAGGGGCTGGGGGGGCCAGATGGAAGGACAGGAGGAGCCGGGGTTGTGTCCCCCCCACCCGGGACCCCAACACTCACCCCACGCCGAGCGGCACAACGAGCCCGGGACAAAGGTGGGCAGCGCTGGGCAGTGGCCTTTGGCCCCAGGGCACAGGGACACGGGGGGGGGGCACGGGGACACGGGGGGGGGGCACAGGGACACGGGAGGGGCACAGGGACACGGGGGGGGGGCACGGGGACACGGGGGGGCACAGGGACACGGGGGGGCACAGGGACACGGGGGGGGGCACGGGGACACGGGGGGGCACAGGGACACGGGGGGGGGCACGGGGACACGGGGGGGGCACAGGGACACGGGGGGGGGCACGGGGACACGGGGGGGGCACGGGGACAGACCGCCTGCGGGGCTGCTCAGGGCGGGGGGGGCTCAGGTCCCCGCGCATGGGGAAGAGGAACAGCCCCACCCTGCCCCGGGGAAGAGATTGAGGGTCCCCAAACAGCCCCAAACCCCGCGGGGGTCGGGGTCACACCCCCTTACCCCCCGTCCCACCCCCGCCCGGGGTCCCGGCACCCCCCACTCCCCAAAATTCCCCCTCGCCCCCCCCACCTGCTGCTCCCGGCGCGGTCGCTCCTCAAAGCGGGGTCGCGGCTCTGCAGCTCCTCGGGGCGAACTGGGGGGTCCTCACAGGGCCGGGGGGTCGGGTCACCCCCCCGCACGGCCCGGGGGGTCTCTGGGAGGGGTCTTTGTCTCCCGCAGCCCCCGCACCGGCCTGTGCGGCCGCTCCCGCGGAGGTGCGGGGTGCGCTCAGCCCATCGCCCCGCAGCGCTGGGGGCGGCTCGCTCCGCTCGGGGGGCGGGTCTCTCTCAGTTCTGGGGGGTCTCCGGTGGCAGCACGGGGGGGTTCCCCCTCATTCAGCCCGTTCCCAGGCCCACAGAGGCTCCGGCGGCGCGGGGAGCGCAGGCGCGGGTGGGAAGTGCCGCCGCCGCCGGGGGGGGATGATGCCATAAACCGATCCCGGGAAGGTTATGGGGTCACGGGCGGGGATCGGGGGGGAGCGGCATCTGGGCAGGGCATGGAGGTCCCGAGCAGTGGCGGGGGACAGACAAAACCACTGCCCGGCCCCCCATCATCGCCCAATCCAAGGGATGGGGCAGCCCTGGATCCGAACGGCAACGTATCGAACCGGGATGGGGGTCCAGCCCCTCACCAGGGAGTGTCCCCACTGCAGGAGACCCCTACCCCTGCCCAGAGCCCCCGCTGGCACAGGGGACTGGGGGGGTCATCACAGCGATGCCTCGGGGGTCGGGGGTGAAATCCCCCCCAGCCCTGCGCTGGAGCCTTCCCGGGGGGGCCATGGGGGGCCGTGCGGTGCCGGGGACCCCCCTCGTGCTGGGGACCCCCCCGAAGAACGGCTGAGCCCAGCGTGGGGGACAGTCCTTTATTTCGGGCAGTGCCCGACCCGCGGGCATCGGGGGGTGGGGGGAACACGCGGGTGGGGGTCCTGCGGTTCCCTTGGGCAGCCAGAAGCCCCCCAGGGACGTGGTGGCATCAGGACCAAGCAGGGCACCGCCCCCCCACCACGGGGAGCTGGACCCCTGCCCTGGCAGGGCTCCCGGGGGGCTGAGGGGGGGCCACCCCGGCCCCTCCTCTGCACCCCGCAGACCCCCCAGTGTGGGGCCCGACGGTCCGCACCCCCCGTGCCACCCCCGTGCCCGTGTGCCACCCACTCCCTGAGGTTCGGGGGTGCCGGTGCCCGGTTCCTGTGTCCTCCCGGTTCTCCTGGGGGTGCTGGTTCCGATACCAGTACCAGAAGTGTGTGTGCCCCGGGGCCGTGCCAGGGGTCGGGGGGTACCAGTCCCGACTCCTGTGCCCCCCAAGCTCTCCCAGTGCCGGTGCCCGATGCTGATGCCCAGTTCCTGTGCCCCTCTCATGTTCTCCCGGGGGCTCCGGGCGTGCCGGTGCCCAATTCCTCTGCCCGTGTTCCCCTGAGGGCACGGTCACGGCACCCCCCTGGGCCCTCTCCAAGTGCCCCACAGTCCCAACAGCCTCCGGTGTCCCCACGCCCGGACCCCCCGTGTCCCCAGGGCCCCCCCTGTTGTCCCCATGGCCCCCCAGTGTCCCCACGGCCCCAGCGCTGCCCGGGCTCCCCGCGCTGGAGGACCCGCATTGTCCCAGCGCTGCCCAACCCCTCATTGTCCCCATGAGCCCTCCGGGCACCCCGAACCCTCCCAGGGACCCCCCGGATCCCCCCGGTCCCTGTGCCCCCAGCCCCGCCCACCCGCCGCCAGCAGCCAATGGGAGCCCAGCGAGGGGGAAGGGGGCGGGACCGCTGGGTGTCGGGGCGGGGCCTACTGGGGGCGGGGTTTGTGGCGGAGCCTCCGTTGGTCAGCGGGGGTGGGCGGGGCTTGCGAGGAGGGACCATTGGTGGACAGAGGGGGGCGTGGTCTCCGCAAGGGGGCGTGGCCTCCGTAGTTCCCACGCGGGGCCCGGGGTCGGTCCAGCCCCTTTCCCGATCTGTTTCCTGATCCCTTTCCCGTCCCGTTCCCGGTCCCGTTCCCGTTCCCGGTCCCCTCCAGCCCCGCAGAGGCGCAGCGGCAGCGCAGCCAACTTTACTGGGAGCCGTCCCGTCCCGCCGGGCGCGCCCGCCCCGCCCCGACCCCCGCGCCCCCCGCGCCCCCCGGGCCGAGCCCGCGGCCCCGGGAGCCCCCGGTCACGGTCCCGGTGCCGCTCCCGGCCAGTGGCCGCGGCCGTGGGCGCGCAGGCGGCGCAGGCGCTGCCGCCGCAGCCGCAGGGTCGGGTCGGGGGCCGGGCGGGACCCCCGGGGCCGCCCCCGCGCCCGCTCCAGGCGGAAGCTGCAGGGGGTCGGGACGTTCTCGAAGGACACCCAGCAGGACCGCGTGGCCGCCTCGTAGCCCTCGGCCCGCGCCGTCACCTCGTACTCGCCCGGGTTCAGCAGCCGCCAGTAGTCCCCGTCCACGGCTGAGGGGGGGGGCAGGTGCCCCGGGGGGTCACACACCCGTCCCGTCCCTGTGCCCAGCCCTGTCCTTGTCCATCTCTGTCCCCATCCCTGCCCCACTCCTGTGCTCATCCCCAGCCCCATTCCATTCCCATCCCCAATCCCATTTTTGTCCCATCCCTATTCCCAACCTCTTCCCATTCCACCTCTATTCCTATCCCCATCCCATCTCCATTCCCAGTCTAATCCTATTTCCACTGCCATCTGCAAATCCCATCCCCTTCCCATCCTTGTCCCCAGCTCTATCCCATTCATATCCAGTCTCATTCCAGTCCCATCCCATCCCCACTCCCATCCACAATCCCATCCCATTCTCAACCCTGTTCTTTGCCCTCATCCTCATCCCCAGCCCCATCCCATTCACACCCCCAATCCCATTCCTGTCCCCTTCCATCCCCTTTCCCAGTCTTATCCTATTTCCATCCCCATCTGCAGTCCCCAATCCCATCCCATCCTCAAATCCCATCCCATTCTTCTCCCTGTCCCCATCCCTGTTCCCTGTCCTCATGCCCACCCCATTCACATCTCCAGTCCTGTTCCTGTTCCCAACCCCATTCCCAACCTCACCCCATTCCCATCCCCATCCCACTGCTGTCCCTGTCCCACCCCATTCCCCCAGTCCCCCGTACCGGTCCGGACGTCGTGGTTGATCCCGTCCACGGCGATGATGGCGTTGGGGATGCCCTGCTCGGTGTCACTGTCCCGGACCACGCCCTTAATCCCTCGGTGCACCTGGGGCGGGGCCCGGGGGGGTCAGAGGGGGGGCAGGTGACACATGTGCACCCCCCGGTGCCACCCCCAGTGTTTGGGGACCCCTGACCGTGTCCCACTGCCATCCTGCCGAAACCCCAATCCCTCAGTGCCCACGTCCCCCCTGGCACCCCCGAGTGTGACCCCCTGGCGTGTCCCCCCAGGCTCAGGGGGCCCCCCTAGGGGGGTCTGCTGTCCCTGATGGGTCCCTGACCCAGTGGCCCCACGGCACCTGTGCCGCCAGAACCCACACCCTGGACACCCCTCCCCTATTGTCCCCGTAGCCCCAGCACCCCCAAACCCCCCGGTGCCCCCACGGCCCCAGCACCCCCGACCCCCACCCAGGACACCCCTTTCCCGGTGCCCCCCTGGTTCCAGCACCCCCGACCCCCACCCAGGACACCCCTTTCCCAGTGTCCCCCTGGTTCCAGCACCCCCGACCCCCACCCAGGACACCCCTTTCCCGGTGCCCCCCTGGTTCCAGCACCCCTGACCCCACCCAGGACACCCCTTTCCCGGTGCCCCCCTGGTTCCAGCACACTCCGGACAGACAGACAGACCTCGGGGCAGTTTGGGGCCCCCCGAGCCGTGTCCTCCCTGCCGAGCCCCCTGCCCCCGGTGCCTCTGTCCCCCCCCGGCCCCCCGGCCCCCCTCCCGACCTGCTCCATGAAGAGCAGCAGCGACTCGCGGTTGTTCTCCCACTCGTGGGGCAGCTCCGAGGCGTGCGGGAACTTGTCGCAGGAGAGCTCCACGGTGATCTCGAAGCAGTTGGTGTGCAGGTAGCTGAAGTCGTTCATGCCTGGGCGGGACGGGGGGTGTCGGGGGGTGTCGGGGGGTGCCCGGCCCGCCCCCCACGGCTCCCCCCGGGCCCCCACTCACTGCCGGCCACCGTGTGCCAGTTGGCCCCGTTGATGACGTTGCCCAGGCGGGCGAAGTCGTCGTAGTGGCAGCGCCGGCGGTCCCCGCTGGCCATGGCCAGGTTGGCGGTGGCATAGACCGTGGCCAGCCAGCGGAACACGCCGTCGTCGGGCGTGGGGGTGAGCTCCTGCGCCTTCCAGTAGGTGCGGGTCATGTCGAAGGGGTAGGTGACCACCAGCTCCCCCCCGTGCAGGTTGGCGCTCAGCACGAACGGGAAGCGCTGCATCCACGCGATCACCGCCCGCGTCTCGGGGGCCACCTGGGGGGCTCCGCGTCACGGGGGGGCCCGGGGGAAGCGCAACCGGCGACCCCCTGCCCGGGGCACAGCGCTGAGACCCCCCCCGGTCTGTCCCCAGCGCAGCCCCCCCGGGGGTGGGCAGCCCCCAGGGCGCTTCTGTGGAAGGATGGGGGGGTTTGGGGGGCTCACTGTGGCACTGGAGCGGGAGGATGAGGGGGTTTGGGGGGCTCACTGTGGCACTGGAGCGGGAGGATGAGGGGCTCCAGGGGGGCTCGCTCTGGTTAAGGTGATTTCACGGGCTCATGGCAGCACCGGTGCAGGAGGATGGGGGGGTTTGGGGGGCTCACTGTGGCACTGGTGTGGGAGGATGGGGGGGCTCCAGGGGGGCTCGCTCTGGTTAAGGCGATTTCACGGGCTCGTGGCAGCACCGGGGCAGGAGGATGGGGGGGCTTGGGGGGCTCACCGTGGCATTGGGGCAGGAGGTCAGGATGCAGGAGGAGGGGGGTTTCAAGGGGTTCACCACGGTGTTGGCATGAGGGATTCTGGGGAGTTCACTGCAGTGCCAGCTCAGGAGGATGAGGGGCTTTGGAGGGGCTCACCACAGCATTGGGGCGGGAGGAAGGGGAGTTTGGGGGTTATCGGGGGGGCTCACCATGGCATCAGCACAGGAGGATGGGGGCATTCAGGGGGCTCACCGTGGCATTGGCACAGACTGGGGGGTTTCAGGGGGCTCACCGTGGCATTGGCACAGACTGGGGGGTTTCAGGGGGCTCACCGTGGCATTGGCACAGACTGGGGGGTTTCAGGGGGCTCACCATGGCATTGGCACAGACTGGGGGGGTTTCAGGGTGCTCACCATGGCATTGGCACAGACTGGGGGGGTTTCAGGGGGCTCATCGTGGTGTTGGCACAGCCTGGGGGGTCTCGGGGGCTCACCGTGGCGTTGGCCAGGGTGTAGTACTCGGGGATGGGGATGTAGTGGTTGGGGAACTCGTGGGGCACCAGGTCGTTGTCCTCGGCGTCCCACAGCGCCGTGTTCAGGTCGGCGAAGTTGTGGTTGAGGTCGATGCCCTCGTAGGTCCAGCGGCCCATGGCCCAGCCCGCCAGCTCCGAGCCCTGTGGGGGCACTGGGATGGGCACTGGGATGGGCCCTGGGATGGGCCCTGGGGCGGCCCCAGGGGGTCCTGTTCCCCATCCCTACCAGCTCGTAGGCGGTCTCGTATCCGTCGGGGTTCATGGAGGGCAGCAGGTGGATCCGGGTGTCCGTGACCAGCTGCACCACGCGGGGGTTGCCCCTCCGGAATTCCCGGCACAGGTATTCCATGAGGTTGAGCAGCAGCTCCCGGCCCAGCACCTCGTTCCCGTGCATCCCGGCCACGTAGCGGAACTCGGGCTCCCCTGCCAGGCACGGGGACGTGGCTGGGGGGGCACGGCCACCCCCCCTCTGTGCCCCGAGCCAGCCTGGGTGTCCCTGGGACCGACCCCGTCACCTGCAGTGCCCTGGACATCCCAAATCATCCCGTCCTGCACCAGTCTGGGTGTCCCTGGAGACTGTCCCCACCCACCTGCACCATCCTGGGTGTCCCTGGAGACTGTCCCCACCCACCTGCACCATCCTGGGTGTCCCTGTCCTCCCTCGTCCCCATCCTGCACCAGTCTGTGTGTCACAGCACATCCCATCCCTGTCCTGGGCATCCCCATCCACCCTGTCCCTGTCCCTGTCCTGTGCCAGCCTGGGCATCCCTGCTGACTGTGCCCATCCCCTGCACCAGCCTGGCTGTCCCCAGTGACCCCAGCCTGGGCATTCCCAGCCACCTCATCCCCATCCAACACCATCCTGGGTGTCCCCAGTCACCCCATCCTGCACCCGACTGTGTCCCTGTCCCCCTTGTCCCCATCCACCTGCACCAGCCTGGGTGTCCCTGGGGACTCTCTGCATCCCCACCCTGGGTGTCCTTGCCCCCATCCTGCACCGGCTTGTGTGTCCCTGGAGTCTGTGCCCACCCACCTGCACCAGCCTGGGCGTCCCCAGCCACCCTATCCCCAGCCTGGGTGTCCCTGTCCCAGTCCATCCCCATCCAGCACCATCCTGAGTGTCCCCAGTCACCCCATCCTGCACCTGACTGCGTGTCCCTGTCCCCCCATGTCCCCATCCCGAGTGTCCCTGTCCCCCCATGTCCCCATCCCGAGTGTCCCTGTCCCCCCATCCCCATCCCGGGTGTTCCTGTCCCCCCGCTGTCCCTGCCAGGTGTCCCTGTGCCCCCTGTCCCCCGCTGCCCACCGAGCTCGTGCTGCCCGGGGTGGTCGGAGATCTCCATGACGTAGAGGCGGCGCCCGCGGGAGCTGTGCCCGATGCTGTACACGCGGGTGATGTCGGGGCACTCCTCGCTCACCCGCTTCATCAGCTGGGGGGCAGCGGGGTCAGCGGCACTGGGGGGGGCACAGAGACCCCCCTGCTCCGCGCTGGGGTGCCCCCAGTGACACACAGACGCCCTGCCCCACACCACAGTGCCCCTGGGGACACAGAGACCCCCCTGCCCCACACCACAGTGCCCCTGGGGACAGAGAGACCCCTCTGCCCCATGCTGGGGTGCCCCCAGTGACACACAGACCCCCTGCCCCACACCACAGTGCCCCTGGGGACACAGAGACCCCCCTGCCCCATGCTGGGGTGCCCCCAGTGACACCCAGACCCCCTGCCCCACACCACAGTGCCCCTGGGGACACAGAGACCCCCCTGCCCCGTGCTGGGGTGCCCCCAGTGACACACAGACCCCCTGCCCCACACCACAGTGCTCCTGGGAACACAGAGACCCCCTGCCCCACACCACAGTGCTCCTGGGGACACCCAGACCCCCTGCCCCACACCACAGTGCCCCTGGGGGTGTGGAGACCCCCCACCCCACTCCGGGGTGCTCCAGAGACACGGAGACCCCCCTCCCCGCCCCACCCCTCCGGGGCTGGCACCTTTCTCATCTCCTTGTAGTTGTGGTGTCGGAAATCCAGGTCGGAGGCGGGCGGGGCCGGGCCGGGCCAGGCGTGGGCATCGCTGGGGTCTGGGGGAGCCGGGTGGGCACGGGGGGGACACGGTCAGAGACCCGGGGACAGCCCAGCCCCCCACCCGGGGGACGGCCCCGTGCTGGGCACCGGTGGGTCGGGGTGTGGGGGCCCACTGAGCACCCCCGGGGCAGGGGGCACCCCCGGGCCCCCCCGGTACCCACCGGGCAGGGGGCAGCCCAGCACCTCGGCCCGCAGGCAGATGGTGCCGTTGGGGAACCAGCTCTGGGGGTTGATGCGCAGGAACCGCCCCAGCAGGGGCGTGGGCAGCACGTTCAGCACCGGCGTCTCGGGGTCCTTGTTCCCGGGGAACACCTGCGGGCACGGGGGTGTGCCAGCGGGGCGGGGGGTGACAGAGAGTGGCCCCTCAGGGCCCAGAGGGTGACAGAGCCCCAGCCCCCCCCGGCCCTGCAGCCCCTGAGGAGGGGCACACACGGCTGAGGGGGGTGAGCCCAGTAGGGCTGCGGGATCTGGGCTGCTTGTGCTGCTCTGCCCCCCAAAACCTGCCACCCCACAGGGGGAGGGACCCCAGGGAGGGGCACAGGGACCCCCAAACCTGACTCTGGCACGGCTCTGGCACAGGGACCCCCAAACCCACCCCAGCACCAGGCTGCTGTGCTCACCCCTGGGCATGGCTGTGCCACCCAGTGCCACGCATGCAACACGTGTGTGCCCAGAGGGGGTTGGCATGTGCCCGGGGGGGGTTGGTATGTGCCCGGGGGGGGTTGGTATGTGCCCGGGGGGGGTCCTGGCCCGCAGCCAGGGCAGCCCGGGGGGGACAAGCAGCCTTTGTGCTGGGGGGAAGTGCTGGAGGGTGCCCGGGGTGGGGAGGCCAAGGGCAACAGAGCCAGGGCCCGGTGCCAGCTGGCACAGCTACCCCGGGGTGGTTAACCCAGCCAGGGAGGTTAACCCCAGGCTGGCTTCCCCACCTGGCACTGTTAACTCACCTGGTGCGGTTAACCCAGCATGGTTAACCTGGCATGGTTAACCCAGCACGGTTAACCCCCTCTCCAGCATGGTTAACCCCCTCTCCAGCATGGTTAACCCAGCGTGGTTAACCCAGTGTGGTTAACCCCCTCTCCAGCACGGTTAACCCAGCATAGTTAACCCAGCAAGGTTACCTCCTCTCCAGCATGGTTAACCCACTATGGTTAACTTCCTCTCCAGCACAGTTAACCCACCATAGTTAACATGCATGGTTAACCCCCTCTCCAGCATGGTTAACTCACCATAGTTAACCTGGCATGGTTAACCCCCTCTCCAGCATGGTTAACCCACCATAGTTAACCTGGCATGGTTAACCCTCCTGCTATAGTTAGCCCAGCATGGTTAACCCACATAGTTAACCCCCTCTCCAGCATGGTTAACCCCTTCTCCAGCATGGTTAACCCTCCTGCCATGGTTAACCCAGCATGGTTAACCCTCCTGCTATGGTTAACCCACCATAGTTAACCCAGCATGGTTAACCCACACAGTTAACCCCCTCTCCAGCATGGCTAACCCTCCTGCCATGGTTAACCCCGGCATGTTTAACCCACCCAGCCTGGTTAAATCACCCAACACCATTAACCCCAGCACACACAAGCCCCACTACGTCCAATTAACCCCGGCACAGCTAATTAACCCCACCCCCCTCCATCACGGCCACTCCCCTCATGCCCTTGCTCCGCTCAGGGCCGCCCCCCCCCCCCCCCCCACAGCCCGGGGGTGCCGCGTTAGGGCTTCCCACTCCCTTCTTTCCCCCCTTTGGGATCTCCCCCGAGCACCCACCGCCTCCTCGGAGCCGTTCCTGCTCGGCACCCACGCGTGGGAGTCGTTGCTGACCTGCACCTTGTAGGACGTCACCCAGTCGTACCTGGGGGAAAGAATCGAGGGAGAACGCTCAGGAAATCCCACCCCCCCCGGGATTTTTTTACCCCCTTTACACCTCGTCCCTTACGTCCAGATGGAGTTGAGCCCCTGGGTGACCACGCCGGTGAAGAGGGTGAGGCGCCGGGCGTCCACCCGCAGCCACTGCCCCGCGTCCTCCCGCCCCGCGCACCACCCGCCGTCGAAAGGGTCCCCGTCGTACAGCCCCGACTGCGGGGAGAGGGGCAGAATTAAGGGGGAAAACCCCTCCACCCCACCCACCGCACCCCACACACCCCCCCCCCGCCCCGTACGGGGCGGGGGGGGGTGTGTGGGGTACGGTGGGTGGGGGTTTTTTTTGTTACCTGGGGTGGGGTTTCATCACCTGGATGTTGAGGCGGCCCCGGTGGGCTCCCAGCCCGGGGCGTTTGTGGCTGGACGCCTGGAGCTGCGAGTCGTCCACCCGCAGGGATTCCAGCCCCAGGGGGGGGCACGCTGGGGGTTGGGGGGGGGGGGAAAATCCGGGGTCACGCAGGGATGTGTGGGCGTGTGTCCCCCACCCTCCTCCTCCCCGTTCCCGGTGGACCTACAGGGTTCCTGTGGGGCGGCCGGGGCCTTCGGCCTCTTCTTCCTCACCACCTTCTTCCTCACCACCTTCTTCCTCACCACCTTCTTCCTCACCACTTTCTTCCTCACCACCACCTTCTTCTTCCTCTCCGCGGGGAACTTTGGGGCCGGGGCTGGGGGGGAAGAAGGGGGGCGGGTATAGGGACCCCAGGGCAGGGGGGGGCTTGGATAACACGTGCAACCCCCCTTCCCAACCTCCCCGTAGGGCAGGGGCACCCCCAGAGCCTGGCACCCCGTTGTGCCCCCCACGTGAACCCCCCCCAGCCCCTCAGCACCCCATCGGCTCCATGACCCCTTCCAGACACCCCCTCCCGATCCCCCTTCCCCAAATGAAGTCCCACCCCTGGCACTCCATCTGTGTCCCCCCGTGGACCCCATGTAACCCCCCCGGGCACACTCAGTGCACAGACACCCCCCCCCATGCGTGTTCGTGTCCACACGTGTGTGCTCATGCTCCCACAGTGGAGTGCACACACATGTGCACACACACCTTAAACTCCGCCCTCCACACACACGTGCACACACATGTGCACACACAGCCCTGTGCACACACATGTGCACACACATGTACACACACACAGACATGTACACACACATGTGCGCACACCACACACCTTAAACCCTGCCCTCCACACATGGCTCTGTGCACACACATGTGCACACACACAGACATTTACACACATGTGCACACACACACATGCACACACACACACAACCCTGTGCACACACATGTGCACACAGACATGTGCACACAGACATGTACACACACGCATAGACATGTACACACACATGCACACACACACACACAACCCTGTGCACACACATGTGCACACAGACATGTGCACACAGACATGTACACACACACACAGACATGTACACACACATGCACACACACACACAGAGCCCTGTACACACACATGTGCACACACAGACATGTACACACATGTGCACACACCCACCCCTTAAACCCCGCCCTCCACACACACGTGCACACACATGTGCACGCAGACATGTACACATGCACACACAGCCCTGTGCACACACACGTGCACAGACAGACATGTACACAGACAGACATGTACACACATCTGTGCACACAAGGAGCTGTGCACACACAGCCCTGCACATACAGCCTTGCACACACAGAGCTGGGCACACACGCTCTGCACACACATCCCTCTGCACACACTGTGCACACACAGCCCTGTTCACACACACACACACAGTGCCAGGAACACACACAGCTACACACACACACACACACACACACACACACACACACACACACAGATCTGTGCACACACATCCCTTTGCACACCCACACCCCATCCGCACCCCCCCACCCCCTCGCACACGGCCTCGCACACCCACGCTGGGCACACCCCACCTCCCCCCGCCCACCCGTGTGCTCCCCCCCCGCCCCAGCTCAGCCCCAGCCCCCCAACTCCTACCTGTGGCCGCGGGGTCCCCCTCCCGCAGCCCCCCGCGCCGGGAGGGGCCGGGGCTGGGGGGCGTCCCGCTGCCCCGCGGGGGGGTCACCGGGGTTGCCCTCGGGGGGGACACCCCGCTGCTTTTAGGGGGTCCCGTCGTGGCGCCCCTCGGAGGGGACCCTCCGCTGCCTTTGGGGGGGCCCGTCGTGATGGCCCTCGGGGGGGCGGCCGTGGTGCCCCTCGGGGGGGACCCCCCGCCGCCTCTAGGGGGTCCCGCCGCCGTGCCCTTTGGGGGGGACACCCCACCGCCCTTGTGGGGTCCCGCCGCCGTGCCCTTTGGGGGGGACACCCCACCGCCCTTGTGGGGTCCCGCCGCCGTGCCCTTTGGGGGGGACACCTCCCCGCCTTTGGGGGGTCCCGTCGCGGAGCCTCTCGGGGGGGCGGCCGTGGTGCCCCTCGGGGGGGATCCCTCGCCGCCTCTGGGGGGTCCCGCTGCCGTGCCCACCCCCGTGTGCTGGGCGGGGGGGGTCGGCAGCCCGCGGGGGCGGGGGGTGGCGCGGGCGGGGGGCGCTGCCCGGGCGGGGGGCGGCGGGGGGCTCAGCAGGAGCAGCAGCAGCAGCGGGGCGAGGGGCACCCCCGGCATGGCCGCGGCCCTGCCTGTCCCTGCCCGCTCCTGCCTGTCCCGCTCCTGCCCATCCCGGCCCTTCCCCGCCCCTCCCCGCCTCCCGCGCCCCCCGCCCACTCCCGCCCGGCCGGGACCCCCGCCCGCATCCTGCCCGCCCTCTCTGCCCGCCCCCTGCCCGGGACCCCCGCCCGTCCCGTGTCCATCCCCTGCCCGCCCCTATCCCCAATCCCCCCGCTCCCTGCCCGGGACCCCCGCCCGTCCCGCCCCGTTAAACTGTCCCGCCCCCCCCGTGTGCCCCTCGAACGGGGACAGGGGGTCCCCCCCGCTCACCTGCCCGTGTCCCCCCGTCCCCAGCTCCTCAGTGTCCCCGCTGGCCCCATCCCCACGTCCCCGCCGATCCCGGTCCCCCCCGCCGTGTCCCCCCCGTCCCACCGCTGTATCCCACAATCCCATCACCGCGTCCTCACTGTTCCCCCCCCCGGTGGTGTCCCCCCCGTCCCGTCCCCGTGTCCCCGTGTCCCCGTGTCCCCTCCCCACGCCGGCGGTGCCCGGGGGTCCCGGGGGTCCCCTCCTCGCCGCCGCCGCGGCCCCGCCGGCCGAGCCCGGGGACCCGGCCGGTCCCGGAGCCGCCGGTGCGGGCGGAGCGGGGCCGGGCCCGGCGGGGAGGGGACCCCCGGGACCCCCGCAGTGCCCCGGGTGGGAGCGGGGGGCGCGGGCCGGGCTGCCGGGGAAGGGGTCCGGGTCCTGCCTCTGCCCCCCACCCTGCGCGGGGTCCCCCGAGCTGCCGCCAGACTCAGAGGAGCTCATTTTCCACCCTGAAGAAACTTTCCTGGCTTGACTTTTCCTTCTTTTATTGGGATTTTGTGGAGCGGAGGGGGGAGGGAGCGGGGCAGCTCCGCGGTGCCCGGGCCGGGCAGAGCAGGGGGGCAGAGCTGACCCCCATCAGCCCACCCCTGGCCCTGCTCCCTGTGCCGCATCCCGGGGCTGTCCCAGAGCTCCGCTCGGCCGAGGGGGTGGCGGGCCGGGGTCCTCCAGCCCTGTGTCACCCGGGGGTGCTCCCACGGGACGGGTCCTTCGGTCCCACAACAGCCGGGCTGCTCCTGAGGGATGGGGTCCTTCGGATCTGCGTCCCCCAGGGATGCTCCTCTGGATGGGTCCCCCCCGACCCAGGGATGCTCCTCTGGGATGGGTCCCCCCCGACCCAGGGATGCTCCTTGCCCAGGCGGGGAGCAGGGCCGGGGCTGGCGCGGGGCCGGGACACGCCCGGCACACAGGACGGAGCCGTTCCCTGTCTGTCTCCCGGGGCTGGATGCTGGGAAGGCTTTTGTTCTGGCCCGAGGCATCTCCCGCATCCTGCCGAGGCGCTGGAAAGGGCCCGGGAGGGGCGGCCGTGACTCAGCCCCCACGTGATGGGACTTTCGAGGTTTGCAGAAGCGCCGGCCCCTCTCCGCCCGCTCCTGGCCCCATTCCCGGCCCCGGGGGCCAAGGCACACAGCCCGGCGCTGCGATTCTGCCCGCTCAGCACTTCCCGGGCTGTCAGGAATTTCCTGGTGCCGTTGGCC
Organism: Manacus candei; assembly: GCF_025592945.1. Classification (NCBI taxonomy): domain Eukaryota; kingdom Metazoa; phylum Chordata; class Aves; order Passeriformes; family Pipridae; genus Manacus; species Manacus candei. The sequence continues at coordinate 142,735 of NW_026138278.1, forward strand.
GGGGGTCGGCGGCTGCGTCCCGGCCCCCCGCGCTGCCAGACCCCGCTGCCGAGGTGCCTTAAAGGTGCCGCGGAGTGTCCCGGCAGGAATCCCACTGGATGCTGCCCCGGCCCCCCCAGCACCCCCAGCCAGGGGGGGGGCGGCAGTGGGGCCAAACCCATCCCCCAGCCCTGCTGCTGCTCCGGGACAGGCCCCGGCACCGGATGAGAACTCCCAGGTCCTTCCCCCAGGGATGCTCCCGATGCCAGCCCGTGCTCGTGCCCGGGATCGCCCCGACCTGCTGCAGCTCCGGGTACCCGGCCCGGCTGAACCGCGGGGGCTCCTTGTGCTGCCACTTGTCGAGCACGTCCAGGTCCCCCCGGGTGGCCCCGTCCTTCTGTGGTGTCACCTGCCCCACTCACCCCGTCCCCTGCACACGTGGGGGACAAACCCCAGACCCTCACAGGGCTCTGGGCACAGCAGGGGCTGCAGGTCCAGGGGTGCCCCAGGCTGGTTCCAGAAGGTTCCAGGTGGTTCCATGGCTGTTGGGGTGCTGGGATGTCCCTTTGTGACTTGGGGGCCACTGTGACCCTGGGGGGTTCAAGGGCACAGAGCCCTGGGGTGCCTCTCCCAGGAGAGCCCCTCCCTGAGGAGGCAGCAGCTCCAGGACCCCTCCGTGGCACAGGAGGATGGAGATGCCCCCGGGGAAGGCAGAGCCCAACTCCAATCCGGCCCAGGGAATGCTGAGCCCCTGGTCCCAGGAGGGACAGGGGACAGTGCAGGAGGAGGAGGAGTGGGGAGTCTGCAGCCCCCGGGAGCTGTGCCAGGGGGAACGTGGCAGAGCCCCACTGCTGTCCCGAGGGGTGTGCCAGGGCAAAGCCAATGGATACAAAGATCTGTCCCAGTGGTCAGAACTAATCAACCAGGAGATGTCCCAGATGGAAGAATTCATTGACCAGCAGCCCTGCTCCAGGAAAGCCAAGAGCCAGCAGGAACTGTGCCAGGGGCAAGGCAGTGGATACAAAGAACTGTCCCAGTGGGAGGGTTACACTGGCCAAGAGTTGTGCCAAGGGCAAGTCAACAGATCCCAAGGGCTGTGCCACAGGGAAGTCAACGGACACAAAGATCTGTCCCAGTGGGAAACCCTCATCAGCCAAGAGATGTCCCACTGGGAAGACCACAGGGAGCAAGGGCTGGGCCAAGGGAGGGTCAGTGGGTACAGAAGTCTGTCCCAAAGGGAAGAATTAATCAACCAAGAGATGTCCCAAATGGAAGAACACATCGACCAACAGCTGTGCCAGAGGAAAGCCAAGAGACACCAGGAGCTGTGCCAAGGGCAGGTCAGGGGGTACAAAGAACTGCCCCAATGGGAAGCCTTAATCAACCAGGAGATGTCCCAGATGGAAGACTTCATTGACCAAGAGCTGTGCCAAGGGAAAGCCAAGAGACCCCAAGAGACCCCCAGAGCTGTGCCAAGGACAAGCCAAGGGCCCCCAGGAGCGGTGCCGGGGGGGGTCAGTGCACACAAAGATCCCTCCCAACGCTCCATCACCCCAGAGATGTCCCAGTGGGAAAGACCCCATTGCCCAAGGGCTGTGCCAAGGACAAGCCAGCAGAACAGGCAGCACATGCCCACCCTCCCCACCCGTGCCAGGGCTCAGCACCCTCCAGCCCACTGCCCACCTTGGCCCCCAGGGCCTTTCCCCCCTGCCCTGCTCTCCAGCCCCCCGGCACCGACCCTGCCAGGACCCAGCCCAGCTCAGCTTAGGGGAGTCCAACTTCCCAGGGAGTTCATCCAGGCCCCCCTTCCCCACCCACCCCTGGGGAGGAATGGTGCCCCCGTGCTCCCCAGAGAGGCAGTGGGTGCCACCCGGCCCAGCCACCAGGAAATAAAATTCCAGGAATCCAAGGAATTCCTGCTGCGGCTCCACTGGCTGTGAACAGTCCAGGGGAGGGGCTGGGAGCTCCAGAGGGGTCCCTGGGCTGGGAGTGTCCCCACAAAACATGGGGCTGGGGTGGGGTGAGGCACATGGCTGGGAGCAGGACAAGGGGGACAGGGCAGGGAGTCCTGGAATCAGCAAATCATGGAATCGTTTGGGCTGGAAAAGCCCTCTGAGACCATGGAATCCAGCTGTCCCCCAGCACTGCCAAGGCCACCCCAACCATGTCCCCAAGTGCCACACCCAGGGGCTGGTAAATCCCCCCTGCCCTGAGGGACAGCCCTTTCCAGGAGGAATTTTCCCGTTCCCTCTCCTCCTGTCCCTTGTTCCCTGGGAGCAGAGCCCGACCCCCCCCAGCTCCCCCCTCCTGTCAGGGGGTTGCAGAGCCAGAAGGTCCCCCCTGAGCCTCCTTTGCTCCAGGCTGAGCCCCCCCAGCTCCCTCAGCTGCTCCAGCCCCTTCCCCAGCTCTCCACTGGAGTCGCTCCATCGATCCCCTGGATTCTCCAGCGTGACCCAGAGTTACCAAACCCCAAGGAATGACCCCAAACACAACCCTGGGGTAACTATACAATGAGAACATTTATTTCCTGCCAACACTGGGACCAGTCTGTCCCACGCCGGGTGACTGGAGACACAAATCCAGCCCAGCAGCTCCGGGGTCTCCTCCCAGCTCCGATTCCCACACCACAAACGCTCCTCCCTGACCCCAAAGGACAAATGGAACCCAAACACACAGCACTGGGTGGCCCCGAAGCGTCAGGCACTGGAGGGTCCCTCTGTCCTGCATCACCTGGAGCTCGGCTCTTCCCCGTCGTTATCCTGCTGCTTGGCCATGAATTTCTGTGGGACAAGGGGAGAGAGAGGACACTGCAGGGACATCCCAGGGTCACACTCCAGAGGCAGGGCAGGTGTCAGCACAGCTGGGCTCCAGCTCAGCCAGCTCCTCCCTCTGCCAGGGGGGATCTGCCCCAAAACACCCCAGTCTGGCTCCCAGGCAAACAGCTCGGGAAGCTCCTGAGGGGAACGTGGCCAAAGCTCAGGGATCAGGAACCCCCACAATGACACCCGGGCATGGAACAGACAACATTCCACATTCCCACGGGCTGTGTGTTCCCAAAGCCCTGAGGGGTGACCAGGAGCCCCCCCAGCCCTGGGTCTGGGCTGTTCCCTGTTCCCAAAGCCCTGAGGGGTGACCAGGAGCACCCCCAGCCCTGGGTCTGGGGCTGTTCCCTGTTCCCAAACCCCCAAGGGGTGAGCAGGAGCACCCCAGCCCCGGGTCTGTTCCCTGTTCCCAAAGCCCTGAGGGGTGAGCAGGAGCCCCCCCAGCCCGAGGTCTGGGGCTGTTCCCTGTTCCCAAAGCCCCAAGGGGTGAGCAGGAGCCCCCCAGCCCCGGTTCTGGGGCTGTTCCCTGTTCCCAAAGCCCCAAGGGGTGAGCAGGAGCCCCCCCAGCCCCGGGGCTGTTCCCTGTTCCCAAACCCCCAAGGGGTGACAGGAGCCCCCCAGCCCCGGGTTTGGGGCTGTTCCCTGTTCCCAAACCCCCAAGGGGTGACAGGAGCCCCCCCAGCCCCGGGTTTGGGGCTGTTCCCTGTTCCCAAACCCCCAAGGGGTGACAGGAGCCCCCCAGCCCCGGGCCTGTTGCCAGGGTACCTCCATGTTGTGCCGGTGCAGGGGGGTCCGGCAGTGCTGGATCATGGAGGGCTCGTCGGCGTAGAACAGGGAGCAGATCTGGCAGAAGAACCCGGCCTTGGGCACCAGGATGTCCAGGGCTGAGGGAGCAGCACACGACAGTCACCACAGGCAGCTCCAGACACATCCCAACCCCACACTCCCTCCCCAGACCCGGGCAATTTGGGGGTCCTGGGTGGAAATCACAGGGTCTCAGCCCTCAAAAAACCCGGTTTCTCACTCGAGCTGGTCCCTGTTTCAACCCACACATCATTGCCATGGGCAGTAACCACAGCAATTTCTGGGAATTTTTTGGATCCGAAGGCCCCTGCAACTTCCTCGGCATCTTTTGGCCTTTGAAGTGCTTTATCTCCAACTCCTGGGCCAGGTGTGGCTCTGCAGTGTCCCACCAGCCCCATCCTTCCAGGGAATGTCCCCCAAGCCATCAGACCAGGAGCCAGATGTTCCCAGCAACTCCTTTTCTGGTTCCAGTGTTTTATGGAAAAGGAATTTAGAGGAGGATCTTATTAAAAAAAAAAGGGAATACATCTCTACACCCCCATTTCAAAGCTGTTCCCTCCTTCCTAGGCACGGAAAGTTGGGAATAAAACTCGTCCCAGGATGGGAACACTCAGGAGGTATCCCACTGCCCTGTGCTGACCATCAATAAATTTGCCTGTATTTGTAAATCTTAGGAAAAAAGTACTTTCCCTGTTGAGCTTTCAACTGGTTAAACAGGGATTTGGAGGAGCAAAGGACAAAAATCATGGATTCTGGGCCCTGACTTCGAGGTTCAGTGTGGTTGTGGGACACGGAAGGAGTTTTAAACAGACAGGAAAGTTCTTCCTACCAGGAAAGCCTGGAGAGTTTGGGGTGGTTCCTCTGGGTTTCCCTTTGGGAGTGCTCTGCATCCTGGGGACACCCAGAGCTTTCTTCTGCTTGGGCTCTGGTTCTGCCCCTCCTGATCCCAGCTGAGCTGCTGGAGACAGAAATGCACGTTGGAATGGAAGGGAATCCTGGAATGGTTTGGGTTGGAAGGGACCCAAAGCCCATCGATCCCACCCCTGCCATGGGCAGGGACACCTCCCACCAGCCCAGGGGGCTCCAAGCCCCCTCCAACCTGGCCTTGAGGTCCCTCACCTTTTGGCTTGGAGACTGCAGAGATTTCCTCTTCTGGATTCGGATCCCCCAAAATTCCTATTTCTTCTGGTCCTGCAACAGCAACAATGTCCTCCTCCTCTGGTCCTGCACTGGCAGCGATTTCCTCTTCTTCTGGTCCTGCCACAGCAACGATGTCCTCCTCCTCCTCATCCTTGTGTGCACTCTTCCCTGGGGACGCGTTTTCCTCCTCCTCCTCCTCGTCCCCGACTTCGTCGACCGTGACGAAGTTCAGCTCCTCCTTGAGGTGGTTGAAATCCGCCAGGAAATCGTCCTCCTCCTCGTTCACCTCGTCCAGGGTCACCAGGGGGTTGTCCTCGTTGTCCTCCTGGATCTCGTCCACGGTCACCAGGGCCGTGGGGTCGTCGGGCACCTGCGAGGACGCGAAGTCTGCGGCGCCGGCCTTGCCCTCCTCCCCGCCCAGCTCGGTGGGCTCGTTCAGGGGCAGCTCCTCCACCTCCCCGATCTCATCCACCGTCACCAGGGGCTCGGCCTTCAGGTCCCGCTCCTTGAAGGCGGGCTGGGGGAGGTCCCTGGGGGCTCCCGGCTCCTCCTGCTCCGAGATCTCGTCCAGGGTGAGCAGGGCCTGCGGGTCCTTCACCGCCTCCGACAGCTCCTCCTCCTCCAGCACCTCGTCCACCACCAGCAGCCCCTGGGGGTCCCCCGGCGGGGCGGGCGCGTCCTCCTCCTCCCCGATCTCGTCCAGGGTGACGAAGGACGGCTCCCCCTTGGCCCCGGAGCTCTTCCCTTTCCTCCTCTTGGACGCGGGCTCCGACGGGCTGGGCTTGGCTCCCTCTTTCCTCTTGCCCCTGGGGGGGTTTCGCCGTGGCACGACCGGAGACTCCACCTCCTCCACCACCTCGTCCACGGTGACAAACTCGTCCAGGTTAAACGGGAACAGCTCTTCTTCCTGGGGAGTGTCAAAGTGAGAAGGTAACATTCAACTTCACCCCCGCCCACAGCCTCGGGAGAAACATCCACAGCCTGCCTGCAGGGGGAAAAACCAACTTCATTTGAGGGCAGGGAAAACTGTCCAGGCCCTCAGTCCCACGGGGGAGGATTCATTGGATTTCACTCGGATTTAATTCAGGAAACCAAAGCACTTTGCGAAATCCCAGTGGATCAATTGACAGCATCCCACGCTGCCCGGGCTGGGAAGAGCAGCCTGGCAGCACTGGCTGCCTGTGGCAAAGGGACTGGACACCATGGGCTGGGAACAGAGCTCTGGGGCAGCTTTGGGTGCTGCTTTAGGGCCAGATGGTTCCCAGGGATGGATTTCATGGCATCTGATCCCAGCTGGGCCTTCCTGGCGGTCCCGGCTCCTGGGAACAGTGACCGAGAGATCTGGGGGGAACCCAGCACGTGGGAAGATCCCAAAGCAATTCCAGTATCCCAGAGCCCACGGCACCGGCACTGGGTGCAGGAAGGGCAGGGACTTGGTGATCCCACCCCGTGGGAGGTGGGGAAGGATTCCTGAGAGCAGCACCCAGGCCTGGGGTCAAGGAACCATGGAATGGTTTGGGTTGGAAAAGACCTGAAATCCCACCCAGAGCCACCCCTGTCCATGGGCAGGGACACCTTCCCCCAGCCCAGGTTGCTCCAAGCCCTGTCCAGCCTGGCCTGGAACATCAACACCCTCTGCACCTTCAATCCCCCCATGGTTCCATCCTTACCTCCTTCTGCTTCCCACTGCTGCCAGCGCCACTGGTCCTGTCCCCACCAGGACCCTGCAAAACGAGAGAGGAGTTCCCATGGAACGGGGTCAGCCCCTGCCCCGCTCCCAGGAGACCAAACCCACCACCAGACACGGCTATTCCTGGCCCTGAGGAGCTGCTCTGGGATGTCCCCAGGGCTGCTCCTGCTCCGGGCTGGGCAGAGCTGCTGCTCCAGGGACCGGCCACCGACCATGAGGTGACACCTCAGGAGCCTCTGCCCAGTGCCCAGTGCCCGAGCAGGACTGGGCACAGCAAATCCCAGTGCCCAGTGCCTGTGCAGGACTGGGCACAGCAAATCCCAGCTCCCCAGAGGACACACAGCTCAGCTCCCATCCGGAACCACTCCGAGGACACACAGTGAGGATACAGCCACGACTCACTTCCACAACACCTCCGCAGGACTTTCCCACCAGTTCCACCCTTGTGCTGCACACATGGCAGATAAAGGAACTGGTTGCCCGTCAGCTCGTGTGGATGTATGGAAAAGGGAAGGGGAACACGGAGCCACTGTCCCAGGCTGGGAGAAGCCCGGGGTCAGTGCCGGCACGGGGACCTTCCTGCCTCTCACCTGAGTGCTGCCGGGGTCCTCCTCTGTGCAGGGGGTTCCACTCTCTCCCTCTTGGCTCTGTTTTGAACCAGCCCTAGATTCCACCTGGGAGTCCTTCTCCTGCTGGGATGAGCTCCTCCCACTGCCTCCCTGTCCATCCACTGTGGAGCTGCCGCTCCCTCTCCCCTGGCCGCTCCCTGCTGCGGGCTGGGCTGCTTTGGAGGGGGTTCTCTTGTCCCCCCCTGCCTGGCCCTCGGCTCTGGGGGGGTTCTGCTCCCCCCCTTTGCCCGGGGAGGGCTCGCTGCTCTTCGCTGGGGGCCTGGCCTTGAAGATATCCGGGATAGACACCACTGCCCTCAGGAGGGTTTTACCCACAGCGGGCTCCTTGAGGGATAAAAAGGGGCTCAGTGGAGCTCCCGGGTGGCTTCTGTCGGGGTTTGCCGCTCCCGTCCCTTTGTTCTGGTGGCTTTTGGCCGAACTTCCCGCGCTGCTCCCACCGACGGCACTCGGAGCATCTTCCAGAGCAGCCCCAGCCTTGGCTGCTGCTTTTCCAAGCTGCTTCTCCAGCTCTGCTCCAGCCTTGCCCAAGAGCTTCCCGGGGTTCTCCTCTGCAGCGTGTCCAGCTTTGAGCACACCCTCCTCTGCTCCAGCCACATCCAGTCTCTTCCCTGGGGCCTCCCTGGTTTTAGGGACAGGTCTCCTCTCGGCCACTGGAGCTCCAGATGTTTCAGGGTTGCTTTTCCCAGCCTCAGGAACAGGGCTCTTCCCAGGAGCAGCCAGCTCGCTGGCTGGCTGGGTGACAGCAGGTGACAGCGTGTCCATGGGAGCCCCCTCATCCCTGGGGGACGCTGCTCCAGGGCTGGCCCCCGCTGGCTCCCCGGCTGCTGGGATCACCCCACGACCCGCTGGATCCCCCTCAGCCCTGCTGGATGATCCCAGTGCTTCCATGGCAGGGGCAGACGACTCTTCATCCCCCTCCTTGCTTCCCTTCTCCAGCAGCTTTGGTTCAGGAGGACCTTTAGGAGCCTCTTCCGTCCCCGCACTGGAAGGCGGCAGCGGCTTCTCTTCCCACCTCTCTGCAGGTGATCTGGTGCCAGCAGGTTTCACGGGAACACCAATCCCAGTATCCACGTCCTCCACAGCCGTCCTGGCCAGGCTCCCAGGTGACTCCCTGGCTGCTCCTCCCGGCTGGGGCTCGGGGGGCTCCGTCTGTCCCGCTGGGATCTCCTCCGTGCCACTGGAGGCGGGAGTGGCTCCTCTCTTTGCCCCCCTGGGCTCTCCTGGCGGATCAGCAGCTGCTCTTGGCACCACTCCTGACCCCTCGGGAGATTTTTTCGAGCCAGCGCTAAATGCATTTAAAAGAAACAGAAGAAATCAAACCATGTTGAGAATTCCACACTCACAGACCCCTCCTGGCAGGGCCCTTCCTGCCGCGGCAGCGCCCGGCACTGGGAACTGGGCTGGTGCTGCCAACCGTGAGGTGAGGAATGGGATGGTGCTGAGAACTCACCTCAGCACCTCGAGGGCAGGCCGTGGGCAGGACTGTGGGCAGGCCCCGTGCCAGGAGTGCCCCGGGACCTCAGGGCTCACATGGCCCCCCCAAAATTTACATCCCGAGTGGGAAAGTGAATGGACAATGAAAACAAAGCTCCAGTGCCTCTGGATTTAGGAATCAGCAGTTTGGCTCTGTCTCCAGACGGGGCAGTCAGCAGCCCAGAGAGCTCTGCCAGGAGCAGCAGGTTTGGGGCTGGGCTCAGTTTTTGGGAAGGGAGGGGATGCTCTGGGTTCAAACCACGCTGACCTCACACAAGGGGCACAGAGGCTCCTTTGGGCTCTGCTTTCCCTGGATAACCCACTGCCAGCCCCGGGGTGACACAGCCCAAGGTGCCAACCCAGAGCATGGAGCTCCTCAGAGAACTCCTGAGACATGAGGGGTGTTTGTGTTCTCTGAAGGAAAGACTCCCCCACGGGGATCTTGGGAGACACTGGAGTTAGAGATGCCTGTTATCCCACAGAGCTCCAGCAGAGCAGCATCCAGCACCTCCCAGCTCAGCCAGACCCCCCAGCAAGGGATGGAGCTGGATAGAATGGACTCAGCTCAGGGAAGGGTTAAGCCTGGAAGTGGCCAAGGTGGGGGATAAGGAGACAAACACGGAGCAACAGGAAGATTCAGTAAGAAGAGGAAGATTCTGCAAGAACAGGTAAATCCATTCAGCTGGTACAAACACCAGCTCCAAGGGAGGGTATGGAGACAAAATGTACGGAGAGAGGAGAAGGGATGGGAATTCTGCTCCCAGACCCTTCCCAGCACCAGTGTAACACTGGAGATGGAAAAGCCCTGCCTGTCACCAGGGGCAGCAGGGCTGGGGACACTCCTGCCCTCAGTCCCTCCTCTGCTCTCCATGGGCTTGGCCCCCTCAGCCAGGACACAGAAGGGATTCTGACAGCAATGAAACATTTCTGTTTGTGCCCAGGGATTTTCCTCTTCTGTCTGAGCACCTTCCACTGGGATTTGCTGAAGTCTCCCCTGCCTGTGGAGCAGGGCACGCCCTGGGGCCGTCAGAGCCCCAAGTGTAGATCCAGGCCCAGGGTTAGACTTGAATTAAACAAAGGTCCAGCCCTGCCCTGCCCTCACAGCCTCTGCTGAGGCACTTCTGGGAGGGGATGGAGCAGTGTCTGGGAACAGGGATGACACCCCAAGCACAGGGCTCAGCACAGCTGGATTATCACAGCTCCAGTGAGGCATCACTCCCCAAATCCTGAGGGGAGACAAAGCCCACCCTGGGCCTTCCCAGGGCCCTGGGGGGCCCCAAAACCCACCCTGGGCTCAGACCAGGCTGAGGGGCAGAGAGGGATGGGCAGAGGGACAGCAGGGACCCCCAGGAAGCATCCAGGAACATGGGATCACTGCCAGGCACTGCCTGCCCAGGGATGTGAGGGGTGAATCCAGCCCCTGCCCCAGCACAGAGCCTGGGCCATGTCCTGCTCCACACCCAGCAAACCAGAGTACAGGGAGCAGTGGGATGAGCCAGGAATCACAGCCTGGAGAAGAACCCCCAGCTGTCCCAGCCCAGGACAACTAATCCCAAACAAAGGCAGCCAGGAAAGCACACCAGTGCTCAGCCCAAGTGTGAGGAATTCCCAACTCAGAGGTCCTTCAGCCCCTTCTGCCCCCCGAATCTCACTAATCCCTCCCTCTCCAGAAACACAGGGAAGGGCTTCGGGTCTATAATAACATTTAAGATGTTTTCTGCTTCTTATGAAATGAACTAAAGCAACGGAGCCCCAAAGGCTCAGAGGGAGAAGACAGGGAGAACGTGTGGAGTAGGGAATTTGCAGGGGAAAAGGGCAGCTTTCCACGTGTTCAGCAGCCACAGCAGGGCTGGACTCATGGAAGAGTTGCCTGATCATCAGGAATTAACTGCACTAGTTAAAGCCCACCTGGCTGGAACCAAAAAGGTTCCCTGTGTGGCTGCAAAGCTGTGAGGGAGAGACGGTTTGGGAACTAAATGTTCCCAAAAAGGAGGAGTTTCACGGAATAAGGAATGACAACTCGACTTCTGAAAGGAATGATGTCTGAAAATATAGAGCAGTGTATATATAGAGAGAGAGTATAATGGCATGACTTGGAATTTAGGACCATCATCACACGCTTTTGGGGGGTTTTTAACAACAAAACTTTTCCAGAAATACGGGTTTGAATGACAGAAAGTGATTTAAGTCATATTTGTTAACAAAAACTTGTAGTGCTCTATCCATTTATAAAACAAATCATGATCAGAACTACAACCAACAAACAGTTACTCCACAAACAGAAAGTTTACTACAACCAGCATCCACAGAACAGCTTGAAATGGCACAAACCAACCCCGTTTCTGGGTCCTGGTGTTCTAGAGCAGACAAACATTTCTATAAATCACTTCAGGACCTGGATCACAGAGTGAAGTTCACGTTAATAACTTAAACAAGGAAGTTTCAGTGCATTTTTAGCATTTGGAAACAGAAAGAACAGAGCCAGGGGCTGTGACAGAGGGAGGAGCTGCAGGATGAAAGAAACCCTCGGGGGTTAAATACCCCCCAAATTCTCTCACCAACACGTGGAGCCAGACACACCTGCCAGGCCCGGGGGGGAAACCCTGGCCAGAGCAGTAAAACAGTGACAAAAGAGGATTTCCTCCTGTTTTCCATGGGTTGGGAATGCAATCCCAAACACTGTGGCTCTGCGGGGACACACAGAGCACACGGGGGGAGGAGCAGCAGGACACGGCTGGGGGAGCTCCCAGCAGGATTTTCCATGGAGCTGGGCTGCAGAGAGGCTCAGCACCCCCCAGATCATGGACAGGGCATTCCAAGGAAAGGGAGACACAACCCCCCAGCACTTGCAGGCCATACCTTGCTCTGCTCCCTTCCTCTCTCTTCGGGTCTCTCTTCCCAGCTTCGGCCTGAAAGGCAAACCCAGGGTCAGTGTTCAGCACTTCCAGAGGCTCCACATTCCAGAGCCCACCACCCCAAACATGGCAGATCAAAGCACAGGGAACTGTCCTACAGCCCAGGGCAGGGACTCCCTGAGCTGGCACTGGAGGGGATGTCCCAGCACTGCAGACAGAACCCGTGGCACAGCACTGAGGGTTTGGGTCCCTCCAGAGCCGTGGCTGGAGCAGAACTGGCTCTGGGGCCGGGGTACACCTGCAGGAGAGGGATGTCCAACACTCCTCTGCCCACACAGCACCTTCTTCCCTGTACTGTGAGGGTGTGAATGGCTGCAGAGCTCAGGGGGAACATGTTCTTCTCCTTTTCTTCTTCTCCTTCTCCTCCTCCTTCTTCCCCTTCTTCTCCTTCCCCTTCTCCTCCTCCTTTCCCCCCTTCTTCTTCTCCTTCTTCCCTTTCTTCTCCTTCTTCTTTCTCCTCTTTCTTCTCCTTCTTCCCCTTCTCCTCTTTCTTCTTCCCCTTGTCCATCTTCCCCTTCTCCTCCTCCTTCTTCCCCTTCTCTTCCTTTTTATTGCTGATATTATTAATATTATTAAGCAAACAGCCACACACCTCTAACAAATTACACCCCAAGTTGAGCAAGTACCTACAAGACCCCCAGGCCAGTCTCTATCCCCTAAATCCAGCCATTCCCTGCAGGATGACTGTGTGTTCCTACAGAAAAACCTCCTGGATTGGCTGTTAAATGAAATAATGTCTCCTGAAAAAGGCACCACGATAAAAAAGCCCTTTAAGCCTCAGTGCTGAGATCTCCATCTCCTTTCCAAAGGCACTTCCCAGACTCACTGCAGACAATCAGGATCAGGAACAGCAGAATTCACTGTTATTTATGGATGTGATTCCAAGGCCTTCAGTTTTCTGTGAACGTTTACCCCAGAGATAAGTGCCCAAAGTAACAAGAGCATGTTCTAAGGAATTAACAACTACTTGGGTTTTTCTCCAGGATCTGACTGAAAGGTTTCCAGAGGAATTAACCTCATGTTCCTTTGGGTTCCCAGGCACACAGCCCAGACTTTGGCAGGGAATGGAGAAGATGGACAAGAGGGAACTGACTCCAAATGCAGTGAAGGAAAACAGCTGGGAAAAAAATCAGTTTTCCCTCTTCTCAGGCATTTTTGTCTCCCCCTCAGTTCCAGACAAAACTAAAGCCCTGAGTTCAACCCCAAAGCACAGGCTGGCTGTGACACCTGGGCTGTGACAGGGGCACTGCCAGCAGGGAATGATCCTGTGCTCCAGTGGCACATCCCCCTTCCTGCTCCAACACTTCCTCCCTGTTTCTGGCATTTCAGCACTATTAAATTCAGACACTATCAGCAAAATTCCAGAAATCCAACTCTGAAGGGATGGAGCAGCACTTCCATGGCTGCTCCCCCCCAAATCAGCTCTAAGTGCCCCAAAACGTGCAGCTGGGAAGAAATGTTCAGGAAACAGGGTGGAATGCCCTTCTTTGTGGGCACTGACTTGGGATGAAACGTTCCCAGGGACAAAGGGATGTTCTTCTGTCACTCCAGAAACAGGGAGCAGCTGGAAAAGCAGATTTCAATCACTCTGGTGGATGTTTCTCATCGTGAGGGCTACAAGGAAGGGTCTTTTCCTTATTTTTCAGTGCTAAGGAAGCTTATTCCTTACAATTATTAGACTTGAGAAAAAGCTTGTTAAGGATTTGTTAATTTTCTTCAGCTACAAAGTTCAGGTAATGAAAGATGTGGAGAAAGGAGGGAGGGGGAAAGTGGGACTATCCTGAATTTAGGCTAATTAATTGCTCCTAAAGAGGGAACTGCAGCACTTCCACCACGGATGAGGGGTCAGGACAGGATGGGAAGAGCTGGGAAGGCAGCTGGGGCCTGTTTTCCCTCCCTGTGGAAGAAAAGGATGGATGCCCTTGTTGTCATTTGGAACTTTCTCCTGTGAATAAAAGTGAAGGGAGAAACCAGAGCTTCCAGCACATCCTGGTGTGGGAATGGGATCCCACAGGCATGGCACTGAGAGGGAACAGCAACACCTGGGGAATGAGAGCTCCAGGAAAGGAATTCACAGGGATAATCACCCACTGTCTCCTGGGGAGCCAGGCTGGGAGAGCTGGGGGGGTTCCCCTGGAGAAGAGAAGGCTCCAGGGAGAGCTGAGAGCCCCTGGCAGGGCCTGAAGGGGCTCCAGGAGAGCTGGAGAGGGACTGGGGACAAGGCAGGGAGGGACAGGACACAGGGAATGGCTTCCCAGTGCCAGAGGGCAGGGTTAGATGGGATATTGGGAAGGAATTCCAGGCTGTGAGGGTGGGGAAGCCCTGGCCCAGGTTGGGCAGAGAAGCTGTGGCTGCCCCTGGATCCCTGGAAGTGTCCAAGGCCAGGTTGGAGCAACCTGGGCTGGTGGAAAGTGTCCCTGCCCATGGCAGGGGGTGGGACTGGATGGGCTTTAAGGCCCCTTCCCACCCAACCCATTGCAGGATTCCATCCCAGAGCACAGACTGGCTGAGCCACTCCCAGCTGCTGGACAGTCCCATCCCCAGCAGCAGATCCCGAGGCAGCAGTGGCAGTGCCAGCCCAGCTCCCTGGGCACAGGTTGATCCATCCCAGCTCCCTGTTCCCAGGCTGTTCCATCCCAGCTCCCTGTTCCAGGCTGTTCCATCCCAGCTCCCTGTTCCATCCCAGCTCCCTGTTCCATCCCAGCTCCCTGTTCCATCCCAGCTCCCTGTTCCCAGGTTGATCCATCCCAGCTCCCTGTTCCATCCCAGCTCCCTGTTCCATCCCAGCTCCCTGTTCCCAGGCTGATCCATCCCAGCTCCCTGTTCCATCCCAGCTCCCTGTTCCCAGGTTGATCCATCCCAGCTCCCTGTTCCATCCCAGCTCCCTGTTCCAGGCTGTTCCATCCCCTCAAGCCCCAGGGCAGACAGAGCAGGAGTTACCTGGGCAGGGTCCCCCCGTGGGGACAGGGAGCAGCTGAGGGTGTGCTCCCCCATGCTGTAGGGGTACTGCTGCAGGAAGCTGTGCATGGAGCGGGCTGACCTGGGGGTATCCAGCTGCAGGATGGCCTGGAGGGAGCAGAGCACAGCCTGCAAACAGCTGAGATTCCTCCCCTTCCCTGCTCCTGAACAGAGCCAGCAAAGCACCTTCCCTGCTGGGACCTCCCACCCCTCACCTTTCAGCCACAACAGCATGAAGGGTTTTGTAAAGTCACCTTTAAAAAGTTCCACCCCGTGGCCTGAAGCTGAAAACACCTCAGCTTTTGGTTGGATTTTTAGATTTACACATGAAAATACGAAAACTGAATAAAAGAGCAGAGTGAGTCACTGCCTTTGAAATGTGCCAAAACAAAAGTTTTAGCAATTCTGGCATTTTCACTCCTCCTCAGAAATTCAGTTTTTTCCCAGGTTTCCCCCACGAAAACCCTAATTTTTTTCCCCTCCCCAAAAGGTCCTTTGCAGAATTTATTTAATGTGCTTACCTTGTTTTTGTTCTTCAGCACAACATAATGGTCGACCTTCCCGAAGCGAAGCCCCACACAAACCACTTCCAGCTCCCTGTATCCATCATCTGGCAAATTCCCCAGGTGCACAAACTGGTTATGGATGGATTCAGTGTTCACCTGAAAAAAAAAGGGATGGCAAAACCTGCTTTAACCTTGGCACACACTTCATGGGGCAGCAGAGCCTCAGAGACACCTCAATCCCCAGGCAGTGCCCAGAAACATCAAATAAATCCCAGGATTTGGGGAGGATCAAAGGGACATAAAGGCACCAGCAGACTCCTAAAATCCCAAAGAAGTCTGACCTTTCATATTTGGAAGTTGGGTGTGTTTTGCAAACACCAATTCCCAACAAACTGGAGCAGTTTTGTCTGTAGCCAGGAGAACCATAAGGAGGGAGCAGATCTCCCCAGGAACATTCCCAATGGGAAATTCAAGCCTTTGGGGTTCCTTGGGAAGTGGTTTATTGCTGGCTTTAACCAAAGCCTTCTGTCACTGCTGTTCTTGGAGTCACTCCTGGGGGCTCCTGTGCCAACACTCCCACAGCTCCATCCCCAGGGCCTGACCCTCCATCCCCAGGGCCTGACCCTCCAGCCCCAGGGACTGACCCTCCAGCCCCAAGGACTGACCCTCCAGCCCCAAGGACTGACCCTCAATCCACAGGGACTGACCCTCCATCCCCAGGGCCTGACCCTCCATCCCAGGGACTGACCCTCCATCCCCAGGGCCTGACCCTCCATCCCAGGGACTGACCCTCCATCCCAGGGACTGACCCTCCATCCCCAAGGACTGACCCTCCATCCCCAGGACTGACCCTCCATCCCCAATGACTGACCCTCCAGCCCCAAGGACTGACCCTCCAGCCCCAAGGACTGACCCTCCATCCACAGGGACTGACCCTCCATCCCCAAGGACTGACCCTCCATCCCCAAGGACTGACCCTCCATCCCAGGGCCTGACCCTCCATCCCCAAGGACTGACCCTCCATCCCCAGGGACTGACCCTCCATCCCCAGGGCCTGACCCTCCATCCCCAGGGCCTGACCCTCCATCCCCAAGGACTGACCCTCCATCCCCAGGGCCTGACCCTCCATCCCCAAGGACTGACCCTCCAGCCCCAGGGCCTGACCCTCCAGCAGGACCAGCCTGGAAATGCTTTTCCGAGCAGAAATAAAAATACAGTTTAACTCAGCTGTACCTGCACTGGACAGAAATGCTGTGTATGTTCATTCCCAGCTCCCAGGAAACATTTAACTCAAGAGGAAACTGAGACAACAGTTCAGTTCCCAACATTTCAGTAGGAAGGACACTAATGCCAATTAAATTAAGGGATTTGAGAGTATGTGGAGGAGAGGTTGGGAGTAACTCACCTGAGGGTCAGAATCTTTAATCAGGGCAGTAAATATGGCTTCCTTTAAAAAGAAGAAAGAGAAAAAGGTAAGATTTGAGCTGTAAAGTACAGTCACTGACTCCCCACAAACAGTTAATTTGAGCTTTATTATTCAAACCAACACCTCCCTGCCCCTCTGCTCCTCTCACACCAGACCAGCATCCCAAGGACATTTAACAGGATCAGTTTGCAGAGGCACAAACCCCTTGTTTTAAACACCAGACAGTGTTTAAAATCCATCTTCAACAAAAGCATCCTGCTCTGAAGGGAAGTGCCCCCAGCTGAGCAGGAGCTTCCCTGGGTTCCCTCACTCACTTCATCCCTGACAGTCTGGTACTGAGGCACCATGCTGATGGAGAGCTGCTTTCCATCCAGGGACATGGGGAAGCAGGTGTAGAATTTCACCATGGAATCTGCAGCTTTCCTGTTGATTTCCAGATATGCCTGAGAGAAAAACAAACATTTAAAGGAAAACTGGAATTTATCAAAGGCGTCTCCCACGGATGCTTCCTGCACCTCATCTGCACTCCTTACAGACTCCACTGCTGCTCCTCCAGGCAGAAACACCACCAAATCCCATGGAAATACCTTTTTGTGAGAGGACAGAATCAGCATATCCTTCAGGCCTCCAAAGGGCTTTGCCAGGTTGGAAACTTCCTCCACGGAATATCCCTTGTTGGGCAGGTTGGAAACCAGGACCACACACAGGTCCTCGGGGTCCTGCAAGACACAGAGGCACTTTATATGGCACTGCCACTCCTTCCACCCTAAATCCCAGCTGGCTGCCCAGAGCTGGGGCTGCCCCAGCCCTGGGGGTGTCCAAGGCCAGGCTGGATGGGACTTGGAGCAACCTGGGTTGGTGGGAGGTGTCCCTGGAGGGGGGTGGGATTAGATGGGATTTAGGGTCCCACCACACCCAAACCAGTCTGGGAGTGAGTTCTCACCAGAAACAAACAGGAAGGGGGTTAAATTGGACGTTTTCAGACACCACAGCAACACCTGGACATGGCTCCAGGCGTGTTCCTACAATTCCCACCCTCACACTGACCTTCCTGGCTGGATCTGTGGATTCCTCGCCCAGCGTGCCCGTTCCTGGAGGCTCTGGAAAACAGGGAGGGAGGAGTTCAGTGGTTCAGGTTTCTTTAAACACCTCAGAGCTTTAAGAACTTCCTGCGTTGCATTTTACCCCTTGTGGAAAATCAATATTAAATATTCATTTAACAGTGACAAACAGGTGAGACACAGACAGTGCTATGGAAATGCTCCCAGAAAGAACAGGCCCAAGGTGGGAATGTCCAGCCTGGAGAAGAGAAGGCTCCAGGGACACCTTAGACCCCCTTCTAGTGCCTAAAGGGGCTCCAAGAGAGCTGGAGAGGGACTGGGGACAAGGGATGGAGGGACAGGACAAGGGGCAGTGACTTCAAATTGGGAAAATGGAGATTTGGGTGGGATATTGGGAAGGAATTCTTCCCTGTGAGCATGGCAAGGGACTGGAATGGATTTCCCAGAGAAGCTGTGGCTGCCCCTGGATCCCTGCAAGTGTCCAAGGGCAGGTTGGACGGGGCTTGGAGCAACCTGGGATAGTGGGAGGTGTCCCTGCCCATGGTGGGGGTGGAACTGGGTGGGATTTAAGGTCTCTCCCAGCCCAAACCATTCCAGGATTCCAGGATTCTGTGACCTTTCCTTATCAGTACTATCTGAGGCACAGTAACTGAGAATTAGTTCACACTTGAGCAGGGTTTAACACCCAGTCTGCTCTGGATGAGTGACAGAACACGTGGAGAACAGGAATGACTGATCCAATGGGATTAAATCAGAGGTGGAGCTGCAAACAGAGCACAGGGAGTGCCTGGATCCACAGGGTCAGTGCAAGTGTCCAGTCACACTGACAGCTCCTGCCAGGACTGTCCTGGCTGCTGAAACACAGAAATCTCAGGGGGCTGCAGCCACTCTGGGGGCTTTCAGCCCCTTCACCACCCCGATGAACTCCCGGGCTCTGGTCCAGCCCCTGGTCCAGCCCCTGCACCTGCTCTCACAGGTTTTATTTCCTGGAATCCCGTGTCCTTTCCATTGCCTGCCTGGAAAGCAGCTCAGGGAGCACCCAAGAGCAGAGAGGTTTAAGACAACCTTGCAGTTTACCTGGTTTAATTAAAGCTTTATCAACCCCAGGCACATCCAGCGCCGGTGCCTGAGGGGGCTGGGATGGGCTCCCTGACAAACAAATCCATAGAACACCTCCCTGTCCCACTGCACATCCCCCATGGAACAGGGCAGGACAGCCCCAGGGTACCTGGTACAGGTGAGGGGTGGGGCTGGCTCTCCATGGGCACTGCAGGCTCTGGGGTTCCATCCTCCTCCGGGACACTCTTTGGATCTGACGGCTCCGCTCCCTCAGCTCCCACCCCGGGCTCTGCCGAGGGCTCGGCATCTCCATCCTCGGCTGGTTCTGGCAGGGACCAGCAGCAAAAGGCAGTTTTTGTTTCTACAGGTCAATGAATCCACCTGCAGCAGCAGAACGAGCTGCACTGTGCATCTTCTGTCCCATCTCAGAGGCCTCCCAGTAATAAATCCCTGCTCCTCCTTCCACACGGACAGAAAATGGACACCCAGGGAAAGCTCTGTCCCCAGCTCACCCACTGCCCTGGTTTTTTGGCTGTTCCCCATCTACAAACAGCCCTGACAATCCCTGCAGGGAGGGTGTTTGCCTGTGGAATGATCCACCAGTGGGCCAGGCCAGGAGAGGTGAGGGAACCTGGATTCCCAGCCTGGAATGGCTGTGCTGGGAAGGGAAAAGCACCTCCTGCTTCCCAGGGAAGAGGGACAGTCCTCCCTCCTCTCACCTGCAGCACCTGGAGGTTTCTTCACCTTTCGTTCTCCTGGCACTGCTGATTTCTTGAGCTTTTCCTTTTTGCCTACAAAAACACCCCAAAACCAGGTGTCAGGAGAAATGCTGATTATATGTAACTTAAAACCAATATAAAGTATTATATATACATTATATATATATATAATATATATATATTATACACATACTACAGTAAAATAGCACAGCAATATGACACATGCATGCTAATAATAAATTAATTGCTGAGACAAATATTGCTTATCAATATTATAGTAATATTGATATTATATTACTGTGAAGAAAAAGACATTATACATGCAATAATATAATAATACCATAAAAGATGGAAAGTGATTAAAATAATAAAGTATAATAGAAATAAAATATAACAATAAAATAGAATATTACACATACAATAATATACACACATATGTACAATGTACACACAAAAATCAGCTTAATCTGCAGCAATTCAACTGATGTGACCAAAAAACCCACCCAACACCTAACCCAGCAGTTCAGCCCCACAGAGATGCTGAGGAATGAATCAATAAATCTGTAAAAACCACGATTTCCCACAGAAATCATGGCTGCTCCCTAAGTGAGACTTGCTCAGGAAAGGCAATAAAATAAATCAATCAAGCCAATAAATCAATTAATAAAGAGAACAGACAACCTCCCCCCAGTCTCACCTGTGGGGGGTTTGGGGGTCTTGGTGCTGGTGGTTGGAACTTTTCTATTAGGAGAATAAAAAATAATCAGTTTTAAAGACAATTAGCAAATATTAAAACAGCTTTTAAAAGCTCAAACCCAGTAAAAATCCCCACGAACAGATATGAGCCCATCTGGTTCCCAGCCATTATCATTAATTTATGCAAAGGCAACACTCACTTGGTACTTGCTGAAGTTTTTTTAACAGTCAGAACTCGTTTTTTAATGGTCTTTTTGACCTGGAATGGAAAGAAAAAACAGTGACTGCAGCACTTGGACTTTATTTGTAAATATGTGTGGCCACATAAAAATCATTAATAATTATCAATAGTAATTAAGTATATACAGAATATGGGTTGTGTTCTTCACTGTTCAACTGTTATTTTTCACATATGGTCTATACTTTTTATAAATCTGTTTGTGTAGACATACACACATATATAAACAGGATTATTTTTAAAAGTAGTATTAATAATTAATAGTATTTAACACATATATAAATACAGCTGGCATCTTTCACTGCTTGCTAAACTGCTTTTATTCACAGATCTCCATCAGCATTCACACATTTGCATCCCAAATTTAAGCAAGGATGTCCTAGTTAGGACAGCTGAGATCAGTTCATCATGGTGGGTGTAACCCAAAACTGTATTCTATAGCCTTCCATGTCATTTCCCAGAAACTAGACTATTGTTGTCAATAGACTATTCGCACCCTCTGCCCATAGAGCATGGTGGGTGTAACCCAAAACTGTATTCTATAGCATTCCATGTCATTTCCCAGAAACTAGACTATTGTTGTCAATAGACTATTCGCACCCTCTGCCCATAGAGCCTGACTCCTCAGGCTATAAACTAGGTGTTAAGAGGCCTGTGAGATAGAAGGATGTTTCTGTCCTCACACCCTTTGTGAACTCCCCGCCCTGAGGGGAGTACCAAGCATTCCTGCCTGAACTGGAGGATATATAATCTTGGAGTTTTGGAACATTTTTCAACCCACTCGTGGGATCCAGAGGACGGCTGCATCTCATCGCTCTCAACCAGACTTAGACCACCACTGGACTGCGATCACCACTTCTGGCCAGACTGCAGCAGCTCTCCCACCAGCAGGTTCTTCCCCTCTCCCTTTACTTTGGACTCAAACAGGGCCCAAGGAACACCACTTTGTTCAGGCCCCAGGGTACTGGGTTATACATTTGGGTTTTTGTGGGTTGAGACCAATTGTTTGTTTGTATTATTGTACTTACTGTATTATTTTAATAAATTGTTATTCTGACTTATAATCTCTCCTTTGAGTTGGGTTCATTCCCCCTGCTGGTTAACTTTTAAACCAGCACAAAGGAAAAGGCAAATCTGGAACGAGGGAGTGCACTTGCATATCCATTTTTACCAAAGAAGGGGGATTCTGGAGTGGAGAAGAGCACTTCCCATGGATTTTTTAAGCTGCTGTTTCTGCAGCTGAAGCCATTGACCCCCTCCCTGTGTTTCCCGGGGTGCCTGGAGCAGAATTCCAGCCTGGATTGGGGTGTGAGCTCTCACCTGGGCGGGGGGTATCTGGAGCAGAACTCCAGCCCATTCTGAGGTGTGAGCTCTCACCTGGCCGGGGGGTGCCTGGAGCAGAACTCCAGCCCATTCTGGGGTGTGAGCTCTCACCTGGCCGGGGGGTGTCTGGAGCAGAACTCCAGCCCATTCTGGGGTGTGAGCTCTCACCTGGCCGGGGGGTGCCCGGGGTGTCTGGAGCAGAACTCCAGCCCATTCTGGGGTGTGAGCTCTCACCTGGCCGGGGGGTGTCTGGAGCAGAACTCCAGCCCAGTTTGGGGTGTGAGCTCTCACCTGGCTGGGGGGTGCCCGGGGTGCCTGGAGCAGAACTCCAGCCCATTCTGGGGTGTGAGCTCTCACCTGGCCGGGGGGTGCCCGGGGTTTCTCGGCCACGCTGATCCGGATGCGTTTCCCGTTGAGCAGCACCGGCTGCGTCTCCCCGAACTTGACGGCGGCGATCACGGCCTCCTTGTAGTTCATCTCCAGGTAGGCCTGGAACACAGGGAATCCCTGCTCTGGCTGGGCCCAGGCACAAGGCACAGCTCCCTGGGATCCCTGCCCAGCCAGCATGTGCCCATGGGGCTGGGGGTGCTCCATCCCTGTGGGGTCTGACGGGCAGGTCTGATGTCAGGGTGACACCAGAACCACCCCCCTGCCTCCAGCTGCCACGGCCCAGGGGGAATGAAACAGAATAATTGAAAAATGACAGAGAAATAAGTTATAATTATACATAATATACATTATAGATATCAAAGTATACATCCTATGTCACCTATAATGTATTATTATATATAATGTCTAATGCATAATTGATAGGTAAAATTAGATATTATACATAATATACATTATAGATATCAAAGTATACATTCTAAGTAACCTATAATGTATTATGTTATTATATATAATATAACGCATAATTGATAGGTAAAATTAAATATTATACCTAATATACATTATAGATATCAAAGTATACATTCTAAGTAACCTATAATGTATTATGTTATTATATATAATATAATGCATAATTGATAGGTAAAATTAAATATTATACCTAATATACATTATAGATATCAAAGTATACGTTCTATGTAATCTATAATGTATTATATTATATATAACGTCTAATGCATAATTTATAGGTAAAATTAAATATAATACATAATATATGTTATAGATATCAAAGTATACATCCTATGTCACCTATAACGTATTATGTTATTATATATAATGTCTAATGCATAATTTATAGGTAAAATTAAATATATGTAAATAGATAAAGACATGATATATTATATATTATATATATTTCATAGCATAATATACAACATAATACATTATATATTATATGTATTATATCGTATATATATAATATACAACATAATATATTATATATTAAGAATCTATAAGTTATATGTATAAATCATATACATATTTACATATACATAAAAAAATGAAAAAACGCAGGGTCTGAATTTGTATCAGTTTCCCAGTTCCAGCTATTCCCAGATTACAAGTGTGATCTTAAAGCTTCTCAGCAGTTTGTCATTAGTGCCATGTTGCCCTGAGGTTCCCCGTGTCCCTCGTGCCCCTCGTGTCCCACGTTGCCCTGAGGTTCCCCATGTCCCTCATGTCCCACGTTGCCCTGAGGTTCCCCATGTCCCTGTGTCCCACGTTGCCCTGAGGTTCCCCATGTCCCTCGTGTCCCACGTTGCCCTGAGGTTCCCCATGTCCCTCGTGTCCCACGTTGCCCTGAGGTTCCCCGTGCCCCTCGTGTCCCTCGTTGCCCTGAGGTTCCCCGTGCCCCTCGTGTCCCTCGTTGCCCTGAGGCTCCCCGTGCCCCTGTGTCCCACGTTGCCCTGAGGCTCCCCGTGCCCCTGTGTCCCCTGCCTGGCTGGCTCCCCGCCCCGCTCACCTCGTTCCTGGAGCGCAGCACGATCAGGTCGCTCACTTTGCCGAAGGGCTGCACCAGCTTTTTGATGTCCTGATCCGAAAATCCGTCGTCGGGCAGGTCCGAGATCTGCAGGACGGTCCCGCAGCTCAGCAGGTCCTCCCTCAGCAGCTACACAGGGGACACAGAAGGCAAACAGACACTTCCCAAGTCAGGGGTTTCGCCACAGTCTCCTTGTTTTGCTGTCCTGCCTCAGCCTCTATCCCTGGGAGTGTCCAAGGCCAGGCTGGACGGGGCTTGGAGCAGCCCAGGATAGTGGGAGGTGTCCCTACACGTGGCAGGGGGTGGGACTGGATGGGCTTTAAGGTCTCTCCCAACCCAACCCATTCCATGATTGCAGGATCCCCACCCTTCCCCGCAGCCAGCAGACCTCAGTGTCGCGTGGAATGGGTCACCCTGCCAATGACCCCCCAAGGGAAACACCAACCAAGTCCTCAAAAAGCAGAGAACACCCGCAGGAACTCACCCTGTTGTAAGAAGCAGACTGAGGTTTGCTGCTCCCTGCGGATTCATCTTCCTCATCCTCTTCGCCCTCCTTGTTTTGGGCTGATTCCTCCGTTTTGGCCGAGGCAGAACTCGGCCCAGGTGCAGCAGACCCGTCCTTCTTGGGAGCCTTTGGGGCAGCACTTGTCTTCAGTGGCTTCTTCACGCTCCCAGACACCTTCCCCGGGGGGCCATGAGTGGATGAGGATCTTCCTGATCCCAAGGACCCCTGCACAGCTGCCTGAAGTGATTTGTGTTTCTTGAACTCTGCCAGGAACTCCGGCCCCAGGGTTTTCATGACGGCCTCGAGTGCTGCCTTTCTGTCTGTGAGGGAGGGAAACCAGGGGGGTTGGATTTGTCCTTAAACACAACTTACAGACACTTCTGTTCTTTCCTACAGTTTCAGCTTCACCACCCACTCCTGAGCCAACCCTGAGACTGCCTGAGCTTAGAGAACCTTCACAGTAAATATTAACAAACCTCAGGATGTGACGCTCCAAAACAACACCTACAAAAATCCCAAGGGCCGGACACGAGAAAATGCAAAATATTGTTTAATTTTCTATGTCAGGGAATGGAAAAGAGGGATTTTTGAAGCCCCTGATCCTCTCTCACACTGAGGCCCAGCAGTACTTACTATCTTGGTGCCTTCTGCTAAATTCTGCCTCCTTCTCTTGCTCTTTGTTGGTTTTAATTATTCTTTAACGAGCTGCTACAACAATAATTTCCTGTCTGCTGGCTTTCTGTGGAGAATTCACATTTTGGTTATTCGTTGCTTCTCCCCCTCCTCCACTTCCACGGTTTTACCCTCATCAAAGCTCCTGGAACCTGCCTGTCCCTACACAACTTCCCAGCAGGACCTGTGTCCCACAGAACCTCTCAAAGCTCTGGAAGCACACAGAGAAGGCAGCCCGGGTTGGGATTTTCCAGGGAAACCTCTGGAAACCAGCTGGGTGCTCCGTGTCCCCATGCCCATCCCATCCCCATCCCATCCCATGCCCATGGTACCTTCGGAGCGGCTGGACCTGCGTGAGGAGCGCTCGGAGCTGGAGGAGCGGTGGGAGCGGGAGCCGGGCCTCAGGGAGCCCCTGGGGCGCTGTGGGGAGCGGGAGCGGTGCCGGGGGCTGGGCCGCCGGGGGTACCGGGGGGGGCTGCGGCTGCGGGGCCGGCGGAAGCGCCCGGGGCTCCGGGAGCGGGAGCGGAAGCGCCGCAGGGGGTACCCCGAGCCCCCCGGGCGGTACCGCCGCCGGCTGGGGCTGGAGGAGCTGGAGCGGTGCTTCGGGGTCTGGTTCTCCTTCCTGTCCCCAGCAGTCCTGTGGGAACACCGAGAGCTGGGGCAAGGCGGGAAAGAGGAATGCACTGGGAGAGCTGGGGGGGTTCCCCTGGAGAAGAGAAGGCTCCAGGGAGAGCTGAGAGCCCCTGGCAGGGCCTGAAGGGGCTCCAGGAGAGCTGGAGAGGGACTGGGGACAAGGCATGGAGGGACAGCACACAGGGAATGGCTTCCCACTGCCAGAGCATTAGACAGGATATTGGGAAGGAATTCCTCCCTGTGAGGGTGGGGAGGCCCTGGCCCAGATTGCCCAGAGAAGCTGTGGCTGCCCCTGGATCCCTGGAAGTGTCCAAGGCCAGGTTGGAGCAACCTGGGCTGGTGGGAGGTGTCCCTGCCCGTGGCAAGGGGTGGAACTGGATGAGCTTTAAGGTCCTTTCCCACCCAAACCATTCCAGGATTCTGTGATTATTCTCCTCATGGAAGTTTCAGAAGTTTATTTGCTTTATTTCTCCTGGTTTGTAACAGAGAGAAAAGCAAAGCAGCCTGGCCTGCACATCCAGCTTTGGAACTCAGCTTCCCAGGAAGGATGTCAGACTAATTAATGCAAAATCTCAGGAAAATCCAAGGCCAATTCCAGTGCTATCCCCCCCATTTGTGCACGAGGCAAACATGTACAAATGCTGAAGCAGTAAAACAGCCCAGCTCTGCTGAGCTTCAAAGGGAATTAATGCACAGGGTGTGTTTTTGAAAAGAATTCATCACAGGCAGCAAAGGCCAGAGATGGGAGTTGATGAATTCCAGGGTTTTTTCAGCCTGTGATGATGTCACTCCCAAGGGATCTCTGGAGGCCAGGCTGCAAACGGGATTAACTGGACCAAGACTAGTGGAATTCCCTGGTGGAATGAGATGGGCTTTATGGTCCCTCCAACTCAACCTAACCCAGCCTGGGATTCTCTCAAACTTAGGAGAAACCCCCCAAACCACCCCCCTAATTGTACACCAGAACTACGACCCCGTGAGAGAGGCTGCAGGGGGCAAACCAGGAAAGGAACTGCCCTAATTACCAGCCAGTAATTGGGACAGCTGGGAGAGCACTCCAGTTACCTGCTGGAGGAGTGAGCCTCGGGGTTCCATTCCGGGTACCTGCCAGGGGGAACACAGGGGTCACTGCAAAAGCCAAATTTCCCACCTGCAGCACAAACCCCACCTTTCACCCTAAAAACAGGCTGCCCCATCCCTGGGAGGGTGCCAGGCTGGAGCCCTGGGCTGGGGGAAGGTGTCCCTGCCCATGGCAGGGGTGGCACTGGGGGGTAATTATTGTCCCTCCCCTCCCAAGCCATTCCCAGTGGATCCCAAGCAGATCCCTCACTGCTGCTGGGATTTATTGTCCCTCCCCTCCCAAGCCATTCCCATGGATCCCAAGCAGATCCCTCACTGCTGCTGGGATTTATTGTCCCTCCCAAGCCATTCCCAAGCAGATCCCTCACTGCTGCTGGGATTTATTGTCCCTCCCAAGCCATTCCCAAGCAGATCCCTCACTGCTGCTGGGATTTATTGTCCCTCCCAAGCCATTCCCAGTGGATCCCCAGCAGATCCCTTACTGCTGCTGGGATTTATTGTCCCTCCCCTCCCAAGCCATTCCCATGGATCCCAAGCAGATCCCTCACTGCTGCTGGGATTTATTGTCCCTCCCCTCCCACGCCATTCCCATGGATCCCAAGCAGATCCCTCACTGCTGCTGGGATTTATTGTCCCTCCCAAGCCATTCCCAAGCAGATCCCTCACTGCTGCTGGGATTTATTGTCCCTCCCCTCCCACGCCATTCCCATGGATCCCAAGCAGATCCCTCACTGCTGCTGGGATTTATTGTCCCTCCCAAGCCATTCCCAAGCAGATCCCTCACTGCTGCTGGGATTTATTGTCCCTCCCCTCCCACGCCATTCCCATGGATCCCGAGCAGATCCCTCACTGCTGCTGGGATTTATTGTCCCTCCCCTCCCACGCCATTCCCATGGATCCCAAGCAGATCCCTTACTGCTGCTGGGATTTATTGTCCCTCCCCTCCCAAGCCATTCCCATGGATCCCAAGCAGATCCCTTACTGCTGGCGGAGCTTGCGGCAGCTCTCGATGTGGGAGGGGTTGTTCTGGTGCAGGATCCAGTCCTGGGGGGGGAAGGACACCCGGAGAGGTTGGATCAGAGTGGAACATGTCAGCACTGCCCACAGTCTCTAGTGATGGCTGGTGTGTTTTGCCTTCCACCACATTTTTACCTTAGGAACGATCTTAAGGTCAAATTTCCACTTGGGATATTAAAAGCACTAAGACATCATCACCACAGGGTGTCACAGAACACAAAGGTGAACAAAATGCATCGTGTTCCATGAAATAAATGGAGGAATTAACCCCCCCAGCACCCCGGGGGCTGTCACCACACGGATCAGGAGAGGCTGATCCAATAACTGGGCAAATTAAAGGAAATAAAGCCATTATTGGCTTTCACAGCCTGTCAGACCAATGAGCACCCCCAGCAAACCCAGCAAACCCAGAACCCCAGACGTGGCATCTCCAAGTCAAATCTCATTCCCACCCCAGCCTGGCTTGCCGTGCCTGGAGCCCCAGAACATTCACCCCCAATCACGTCACGGCCAAAGGTCACTGCAGAGCCTCGGGACCTTCTTCACACACACACTGATTTATTCTACATTAGAGAACCTCAGCAAGGGCTTTATCCTGAGGAAAACTGAGGGGTTCAGCAGAGACAGTGCAAGCCCTCAAGCTTGAAAAATATCTTAATATTACTTACAAATCCTTAAGCTCAGGTTTAACTGTGAGCACAGACAGTCCCCAGAGTGGGGAGCTGGGAGGCAAAGGAGCCAGTTTGCTGTGGAGAAGGGATATTCTGAAACTCTAAGGTGTAATGTATCGGTGATAATTATTAAACATTCCTAAAAACCAACTTCCAGCTGCTCTAAGAGCATAAAATACAATCAGACATATAATAATTAATATGAAACAACAGCTGTCTAACACAGCTGGCAGGCTGGGCTGGGTAAATAATTCCCAGCTGTGAAATTCCACGGCACTTTTCCCAAGCACAAGCTGGTCTGGAAGACAAAAGATGCTCCAACGTGTCTCTGGCAGCACCAAACCCTCCTGTTCCTCTGCCACAGCTCTGACACAGAGCTCGTGGTGGGAGGGGAAGGATCCCTGGGAAGGGCACAGCTCCGGCTGGGCACGGCCGTTCCTGGCACTCCCACCACCGGCTCAGATGTGCTCCAGGACTTCCCAAACTCCCAGGAACCTGGGGGCTCAACGGAACTAAACTGCATGTGAAGCACAAGACTTGGTGTGGCCTCCTGCAGACACCGACAACCCACCTCAAAAGGCACTGGAGGATCCACTCACCGTGTTCCCAACCTTCTGCTCATCCCAGCTGCCCCAAAGGAGGCAGGAAACCTGTTTGGGATCACTCTGCATCCAGCTCACGAGTCAGGAGCAGCAATTCACCATCACACACTGGCTTTCCCTAATTCCAGGCCATCTCTAAGCAATCCTGTTCGAAGGATCCCATTTTTCCAGTCAGTTTAGCCAGGACACGAGGGCTAAATCAAACGAGCTGGTAGAAATTAAAGGGAATTTGGCTCCCAGAATTCCACTTCCACGGTGCCAGAGAAGGGGACACGGTGCCAGTGAGGCCCAGGGAGGGCATTTGGTTTCCAAGTGCCTCCAGCTGCTGATCCAATGCCGTTCCTGGGATTACAAAGGGAGATTCTCCTCCCAGCAGACAAGGACAACGCTCTTCTCTTTGCCAAGTCTTTGCTGTGCCAAAGCCCTCCTGCATCCCAGAGCTACAGGAGTCTGGATTTATGGATGTTGCTCCTCTTTGACTCATTCCTGGCCCTTCTCAGTCTTCAGGAATATTCCATTGTCTACAGACTCATCACAAAATCCCAGAAAAGTTTGGGTTGGAAAAGTCCATCTCATCCCACTCCTGCCACGGGCAGGGACACCTTCCACCAGCCCAGGCTGCCCCAAGCCCCTTCCAGCCTGGCCTTGGGCACTCCCAGGGATCTCTGGGCATCCATCAGTCCCCAGAGACAGATCCCTCCCCCACAGGACAGGATCCCTTCCCATCACATCCTGCCAAGAGGAAGAACTTCCATCCAGACTCCTCCAGCAGCTGCTCCACAACCCAACTGCCCCCCTTCCCTCATCCCAGCCCGCCCTCCTCTGCCTCAGGGATCACCACCAGCACGGTCCTGACACAGCAGGGGAGGGAGCAAAGTGTTCCCAGTCTCAAACTCCCCTCAGCAAAGGAATTCCAAGTGCAGTTCTCCGTGGAAAACAAGGAGTCCCCGTGGCTTCATGTGATTGCAGGTCCAAGACGCCGCCACCGTCCCTTTACACCGGTTTGGAGGACAGAGCTTGTGATAAATGCACAGGAAACAGGATCCCTTTGTGCTGGGAACTCTGCAGATCCACTGCATTCCAAACGGGAGGTGTCTGGAGGCGGAGAAATCCCACTTTGTATCCCAGCATAACACGAGCTGAGGTGGGGAATGGAGCTGCTCTGAAATATTCACACAAACACACTGAGGGGTTTGGGAACAGCTGAGAGAGACAAGAGGGAGGTGACATTCCACCTGACCAAGGGCAGAGCTGGACACTCTGCCCTGAAAACCTCGCAGGACACGAAGACACCAATCTTTGAGAGCACCTTCCAGGTCAAGCAGCACCAATTTATGTCTGCAATCCCATTTTTAAGGCTCAAAAAGCCGACCTTGCGTGAGGGTTCCCTTTCCTACAACCCTGAGGGAGCCACAGGGACCTCCCCAGACTCACTGAGGTGGGAAAAGCCCTCTGAGATCATCCAGTCCAACCTCCCCAGCACTGCCAAACCCACCACTGACCACGTCCCTCCCTACACAGCAGAAACAAGGTGGGATCTGTCCCCTTTGGGATGCTGCTCCAAACCCACCTTTCAGCCCCTGGGCACCTCCACTGACCCCAACCCCACGATGTGTCAGGCAGGTGAGGGGCCTGTTGACCTGCCATCAGTCACTGCACCCCAGGGTCATCCACATCTTACCAGAAGGGATCCAAGTCAAAAAAATATCTATTTTTCACAGGCAGATCCAGCACA
Source organism: Manacus candei (assembly GCF_025592945.1). Lineage (NCBI taxonomy): Eukaryota > Metazoa > Chordata > Aves > Passeriformes > Pipridae > Manacus > Manacus candei. The sequence goes on from NW_026138278.1 coordinate 173,015, forward strand.
ACTCTGGATGCAGATGGGAGATACCACAGCTTGTGACTTCTGAACTGTGTATTAGCCAAAAACCACCCTAAAAACACATCAGAGTCTGCAGGAGGGAGGTTCAGGATGGTTTCTTCGTTACAGAAGAGCGAGAAAATACATTTTCTGTCTGACACTCCAACCTCTGTGTTTTGGTACTGCAGACACCCCCAGGCCATCTTCAGCTTGGATTTCATCAGAGCTCCTTGATTCGGGGAGATAATTAAGGCAGAGCTGCAGGGACAGCCAGCAGGACAACTTGGGCAACAAGAGAAGGGATTTTCAATCCAGAGAACACTCAGCTCCAGTGCTGGTACGTCCAGGGCAGAGCCAGGCTGGAGGGACATGGAGGGGAGGATGTCTCACATCCAGGTGTTAAACCTCTGGTTTTACTAACCAGTGGCAGGGAATGTGCTGGAATTCTCTTCCAATGGGCAACACAGCTTCTCCTTCAGCCCTGTTGAATTCGAGGTGAGTCTGGACTTCAGTCCAAGAGGGGACTAAAGGCAACTATGAAAAACTGCAGCTCCTCACTGTGAGAAACCTGAACTGGGAACCCCCCCCTGTAGCATGACTGGAACCTGCCCCTCAGACACTCAGCACCTTCAGGAGTGGGGTGAAGAGAAGCCTTTCTTCACTCAGCACCTTCCACCGTCCAGCTGCTCTCGGGTCACACTCTGCCCTTTGCTGCCTGGCTCCAGAGCAGAGGGGCTCCAGCCCTGGCAGCAGCTCCGGGGCCTCCTCTGGACTCTCTCCAGCAGCTCCACGTCCCTGTGCTGTTGTTCCCAGGGCTGGAGCAGCTCTGCAGGGGGGTCTCAGCTGAGACAGGTGATTTGCAGAACCAAACCCAGGGACTGTTCGTTCGCTGCACGTCGCCGACCCACAAGAGGAGCGTTTCTTCAACAAACTTCTCTTTTTTGCAGTAAAACTTCGACTCTTCTGGTTCTTTGGCTCCACTGCTGTGTCAGCAGGGCCGGTCCCGTGAGGCCTGAGGTGCACAGACCCCAAACACTGCCCTGGAGGGAGCTAATCCAGGCCAGAGCCACAGGAGGCGGGACAGGAGCAGAGGCTGGGAGGCTGCAGTTGGATCAGGATGTCTGGGAACACATCCTGTGCTGCAGGGCCACCAGGACAAGAGCTCATAACCTTCAATCCACCCCCAAAACCTCCCAGCTAATTTGTCAACAAGTATTTTTAGTAACAACATTTGCTTCATTTTCCCAGGCTCCCGTAAGCGAGAGACTGGAGAATTCCCATTTACACAGATCCTGCTTTCCCAAAGTGCTTCTCTTCTTCCCTTTATTTTTCCCTTCAATTTCTAAATTCCCTTTTCCCCTTTGTTAACACCCCCCCATTTGTTCAATTTCACCCATTTTTATTTCAAATCAGACTTCCTTTCCCACTTCCAAGCTGCCCATCTGTCAGAGACTGAAATAGTTGATGATTTATGCATTCTCAGGCTCTTGACACCTCTGCTGGGCGCTTAGTAGGTGCGAAGTCCTGAAAACAACAACTGACCTTGGGCTATTGACACCTCTGCTGGGCGCTTAGTAGGTACACTGTCCTGAAAACAACAACTGGGAAGAGACCTCTGATAGTCCATGAGAGCCCATCCCCCCCGGCCAGTCGGGAAAAGGGCGGGAACCAGGCGAGACAAAAAAGACAATGTGCCTCTGGAGGACTAAGCCCAAAAAAGGGAGAAACAACCCCTCATGCCAGGGAGGCGCCAGAGCATATAAACTGGCTAGGTGACTTTGGGAATTTGGGAGTTCTTCTCCCCCACCGCCTGCGAATCAAGACCATCACTCTCAAGCATCGCTGGACCCCGTGGGCGGTGACTATGGACATCTGTCTACTCTCAGCTTTTCTTTCCCTTACTCTCCCTGGCTCTTATCCTGCCTCTCTCTCTCCTATGCATTTTTTTTTCTCCTCCCCAGAAAGGTTATGACAGCACCCAAAAGTGTTAGTTTACCTATTGATTATGACAGCACCCAAAAATGTTAACCTATCTGTTGATATGAAACTATTAAAATAAATCTTATTAACTTACCTGTTGATACAAAACTGTTGAAATAAATCTTATATATTTTCATACACCGATTATTTAGTGTCGCTTCGCTTTAATCCACCCCAAAGGAATTTTTGATAAAACCTGGGTTACCCCCCCCCCCTCTTTTCCTGGGGCGGGTCGTAACACCATCTCCCTGGCCCTCAGTGCTTCCTGGGGGAAAGACCTTGGGAATTTGTTTATTTTTCCCTAACCCACCTTCAGTCAGTCAGTTTTTCAATTCACAGCAGAAACAGGGCCCAAAACCTCCGGGATTTTGCCAAATTACAAAAAGTCCCTCCCCCCCACGGCCTCTCCCCACGTTGCTCAAATACTGTGTGCAACATAAACACGTGAAAAAATTATTAATGAATTATTCAGTGTTTTTCGTTACCCCCTCCCTTATTTTTGATACATCAAACGCTGGGCTTTCCAGGAAAAGCCACAGCTTCCAGGATGTTTTTTATCTCCCAGTATCCACCAGTTTCCCCTTTTATTCTCCCTTCAAGGCTGGACTGTGACTCCCTTCAGAGCTGGAAGCTGGGCCGGATGAATGGAGGCATTCTGTGTGTCCCCCCCGAGCCAGGCTCCAGCCTCTGGAACATTCACACAGAGCACGTCTGGAAGATGAGATTTCGGGTTCTAAATGGGCTGGTTTGTTTGAAGGCAGAGTTTGGAGCAGGGAGGGTGAACACATGAACGTCTCCCCACCCTGTGACATGATTTTAGTCCCCCCGGTGACGTTAACGTTTCCCTCCACTGCCAAGGGTTTGTGTTGTTGTTGTCTGAAACCCGCTGCAAAGGCAGAAACCATTTGTGATATTAAACAGAATTAAAACTCAACGTGTAAAACAGCTGTGAAGTGCAGCTGGGGAAGGAACACGGCGTTACAGCCATTACAGCCACATCGGCACTCGGGCCGGCGACCGGCACCCCAATCCAGAGAGCTCCCGGGAAAACAGCCTGCCCCCAAAACAGGGCAGCAGGAGAGGTGCCGGGCACACGCTTAGGGAATAATCTGGGAAAGACACTCACCTTCATCTGAGTGCATTCAAGGTTACACAGAGAACACAAATGTGGGAATATTCGCGGCGACGTCGCATAGTAGTCGTTCATCATGGACGGGGTGGGCAGGCGTTTGCTCTTCTGGGAGTCGGAGAACACGGGCAGCCAGGACGCCTTCACCACCCCGAACGGGGACTTGATGGGCCCCTCGGAGTGGAAGCCTTTGTGGCCCCCTCCGGACCTCCCGGAGTTGCCGGAGCCGCTGCCGGAGTCGCGCTGCTTCTGCTCGTGCTGGCTGATGGCGGCCAGGAGCCCGGCGGAGAAGGGCGGCGGCGTCATGGGCGGCAGGACGTGCTGGGACACGGGCGGCTGCACCAGCGGCGGCATCACGGGCGGCAGCAGGGGCTGCGCCAGCGGCGTGGGCAGCAGGGCCGGCATCATGGGCGGCAGCACCGGCGGCATCGGCGCCTGCGACACGGGCGTCACCACGGGCAGCGCGGCGGGCGCCGGGCACAGCCCCGACACCTTGGCCGGGGGCTCGGCCGGGAAGAACGGCGGGGCGCCGGAGGAGTCGCCCTGGAAGCCGGGCAGCTTCATCAGGTCGTCGGCCGGGAACACGGGGTTGCAGGGCACGGCGGGCGGCGGGCCGGGCACCGGCACGCTCTGCTCCCGCGGCACGTCCTCCCTGCCCTCCGCGCCCGGGCCCTCGGCGTTGTACACGCAGGCCTCCAGGGCCGGCTCCGGGAGCCCCTCGGGGCCGTAGGGGCACACCTCCAGCGGGTCCTCGGTGTAGCCGTACTTGCTGGCGTGCCCGTAGTCGATGACCTTGCCCTTGACGGCCGCGCCCGGCTCGGCCCCCCGCTCGTCCCCGCGGGCCGGGGCGCGCAGGCCGGGCACGGGCTGGCCCATCTTGCGGATGCGGATCTCGCGCAGGATCCGCGGCATGTTCTCCGGGGTCAGCTGGTCGTCGGGGTAGCGGCTGAGCTCCTCCAGGTCCTCGTTGGACAGCCCGAAGCTCGCTAAAATGCTGGAGGCGCTCTCAGGCGTGTAGCGGTTCTGGGCGCTCGAGTTCTGCTCCAGCACCGGCACCGGTGCGGGCGGCTTTGGCGCGGCCGTCCCGGCCGGGCACGGGCCGCTGTCCCAGCGGTTGGGGCGAGGGTCTCCCTTCTGCTCCTGGTGCAGGCTGCTCTTCTCCTTGACCTTCCTGGGATCCGCCCTGTGCAGCGTGACCCGCACGTTGATCCTCTGGGAGCCCGTCCACTGCAGCGAGTCCTGGCCCGGGGGTCTCTGGGGCGCTGCCTGGGGGGCTCCCGGCGCCGGTTTCCTCTGCGGCCCCGCCGCCCCTCCTCCCCCGAAGGATCCCGGAGGCTTGCTGCCCGAGGGGTTGGGTCCCCTGGGCCGGGGGGGCAAGGTTCCTCTGGGGTTAAACATTGCGTCTTTGGGCAATGCCTGGCGGAACCCAGCGTGGGCAGGGGCCGCGCCGCCGCCGGACACCGAGGACCACGACTGCAGAGCCAAGTGGGTCTTAATTTGGGCAAGCTGAAAGGGAGGAGGGCCCAACACAAGGGGGCCGGCAAGGCCAAGGTTCAGGGAATTCACAAGTGGTGCGAAACTTTCCAAGAACAACACAAAGCTGCAAGTTAAAAGACAAGGATTAGATGGTTCGTCCGGTCACCTGCTCGCAGCGGGCGAGAAAAGCAACCCAAGGCACAAACCGGGGGCTGCGGGACAGTTAAAAAGCTCAAAATTCCATTAAAAACATTTTCTTTCACTGTGTAAAACCTTAATATAGAGAACAGGCAATTAAGTCAACGAGCTTTAGCCAATGAGCTCAAGGTCACAGGTCACACAACCAGAGAGGACACTTGGAACAGCACCGGTTCAAACCTGGCACTTCACTGCCCCAGGACAACAGAGTTTGGGGTTGGTTACAGGTCACTGTATAAGCAGTGAGGCAGAGGGTGAAGCCCCTCTCCAAAGGCTGACGAGGGATGGGATGGGCTGGAAGTGAAACCATTACATGGGGAACTCAAACCGGTTACAACTCGGTGTCAGGTCGCTGTGCAGCCGCTTCCAGGAGGACACTCCCATGACACTCTCATGGGTAACAACTACACCCTGCAAGAATTCACGGGGTGTGACAACGCTTGGGTTCTGTGGATAGAAAATTTCCATTTCCCAGATGTTAAAAGCAAGAGCTTAAATCGAAAGGACTCGAAACAGAGAGCTGTAAAATCGTACAGAAACAAAAAAACCATCCAGACACACAGAAAAGCACCATGGCCGTGGGAACTGGGTCTTATTTTGGGGCAAACCACCGAGAGTTCAGTCCTGTAAGGCAGGAAAAGCAGGTACAAATAGAGGGAGAGTAAAATTAAACACCAGAGTTCTGGAAACAGAATCACAGAGTGGTTTGGAAGGGACCTTAAAGACCATCTGATTCCAGCCCCTGCCATGGGCAGGGACACCTTCCACCAGACCAGGCTGTTCCAAGCCTCGTCCAACCTGGCCTTGGACACTTCCAGGGATGAAGATTGAGACAAGAAGAGTAAAACAACAGAATTGTGGCAAAGTCCTGGTGCAGCTCCTCGCTGGCCGAGCGGGGGACACTGGGAAGTCCTTGGTTTAGGGCGAGCACAACAACAGCCAAAACTCAGCGTGTTCTCAGCAGCATCCTCACCCCCGGCCCAGAACACGGCCCTGCAGGAGCAGCTGCTGGGATTGAAACGTTCCCTCTGCCCAGCCCAGCCCAGGAGAACCCCGAACGGCACAACCAGCACAGGCAGAGCCCCCCAAAGCCCCCCCTTGGCCCAGTCGCTCTGGGTCCCCAGAACTGCCGAGTGCTGCTCTGGCTCCTGCAGTGACACACGGGGGTCACGGCGTGTTCCCGGCAGCGTTCCCAGTTCCCGCTGCTCCCGATGCTCTGGGTTCCTGCAGCGCCGAGGTTCTCGTCTCACCAGCCCCGGCCCCGTCACAGGGCTGCTTTTCCAGGCTCGGGGAGGTGACTCCACACAGCAGCTGTTGGCAGGCAGGGGGGACTCTCCCGAGGTGTCACCTGGAAGGACTGAAGTGCTGAAGCCTGAGGAGCACGAGGAACAAACCCTACAGGGAGTGACCCACACACGGGCAGCGGGGAGGGTTTCCAGCTCCGTTCCTGGAGCTCGTTCCTGTCTGTGTGTACCTTCTGTCAGCAATCACTTCGCTTGGACTGAGTACAAACTGCTCAGGCCAAGGACAAACATCAGTCCTATTACACACAGGGAGTCATAACAACCAGGTTCCCACCAGACAGCAATCCCAAAACTCCAGCCTCTCATCCAGGGCTCCTGGCCCAGTATCCCTCCTCCCTCCACAAGTTCAATGGGACTTCAGTGGGAGCTGCATGTGGGGCCAACTTTGCCCAAGACAGTTTCCAAGCAGACACGAACAAACGCCCCGAGCCATCTCCTGCCTTTCAGTTTGGGGTTTCTATGGAACTCTCAGCACTGGAGGGCAAAAAAATCCCTCCTGGCCCACTCCTGGGGGAAGCAGCTGAAGAGGGAACACTATCAAAGCCACCCATTGCCAGAACAACCACGAATATTTGAGGAGAGCAAACTTTAAACACAACCAACAGGTCGGGAATCTCCCAGAGGAGAGAACGAACCAGAATTCCAGCAGGATGAAGTTTTACCAGTAAGGCACCTCCAGGTGGTGCAGGTCAGTGGGGCACCTGTGTGCTGGGAGCAGGGATGATCCCACCCCAGGATCTGGAACCACTGCCACAGCTCATCCCAACACACCTCAGCTCACACCTCCCCAGCCCGGCCAGGGAGGGTGATCCAGGCTGGAATGGGCTTGGAGCAACCTGGGCTAAGGAAGGTGTGCCTGGCCAGGGCACTGGATGGGATTTAAGGTCCTTTCCCACCCAAAGCAGTGAGGGATCCTGGGACACACTGCACAGCAGCAGCGTGCAAGGAAGGCACTGTCAGCTGGGGGTCCAGAGTGACCTTTCCAAAGGAAATGCTGGAAATGACAGCGGGAAATGCTGCCTAAGGAAATGCCAAGAGCAAGGAAACAATGGCCAGGGATGTCAGGGGGGAGGCTCCCCTTCCTCTCAGAGCAGCTTTGTTTGGGGGGTGCCTGAGCCGGGGCACTGCTGGCACAGGGACACCCCGGCACTCCCAGAGCAGGGACTGAGCTCCTGGGGCTGCAGTGCCAGCAGAGCCACGGGATGGTCTGGGTGGGAGAGACCTCAGAGCACACCCATCCCACCCAGGGACACCTCCCACTAGAGCAGGGTGCTGTGAGCCCCGAGCTGGGGCTGCAGTGCCAGCAGAGCCACGGGATGGTCTGGGTGGGAGAGACCTCAGAGCACACCCATCCCACCCAGGGACGCCCCCAGCACTCCCAGAGCAGGGACCGAGCTCCTGGGGCTGCAGTGCCAGCGGAGCCATGGGGTGGTCTGGGTGGGAGAGCTCAGAGTACACCCATCCCACCTCCCACTAGAGCAGGGTGCTGTGAGCCCCGTCCAGCCTGGCCTGGGAGGAATCCTTAGGGGAAGAGCAGGGAGCTGGTGTGGATGGAGGGAGGGATGAGAGCACCCTGGTACTGCCGAGGTGTCCCAGTTCCTCCCAGTGCCAGCCAGGCTGGAGCAGAGGGGCTGCTTACACCCAGCCCAGCAGCCCCCTCACCCACTCCTGTCCCTGTCCCCCCAGGGCCTCATGGAGTCCAAGCTCTGCGTGCTGCAGGTCAGAAGGAAGGATCCCGACCCCCTGGAGCCGTGTCCATGGTCACTGTAAGCACCAAACACCAACCCCAACATCCCCCCGGGGCAGTGCCAGCCTGGCTCTGGCACCTCAGGAGAGGGTGGAGGTGCATTTCTGGAGTCCCCTGGAAGGTTTATCAGAAGAGAAAGTCTGGTGAGCCACTGGAAGGAGAATTTCCTGATTTGTCCCTATAAATAGCACGGAATTTTCTGGCTCTGTGCTAATTGCAGAGCAGATAAAGATGGCCCTGCACCCCCCAGGCTGGGGGAGCTGCTGTGCCTGTCCCGTGAGCTGCTCCAGGACTGCCCATATCCCCAGGGATGGGGCCAGGGCCACCTCCCCTCGCCACAACCCAACAACCAGATCTCTTCTGCAGGTTCCTTGGTGTTCCTCTGACAGCCAGACCAGCCTCTGGAGGGACCTGGATGCTCCTCTTCCTTGCTGTTCCCGGCCCAGCGATGGTGTCTGGTGGGAGCTGAGGGGCTCCACCTGCCCCAGCCCCTGGCAGAGCCCGTGGTCCCTCAGGGGGGACTCCTGGTCCGATCATTCCTCATCCAGCTCGGGCCACGGCAGCCTGGACGTGCCTCCATCAGGCTCAGGAAGTGGTAAGGCATTCCCAGCCATCCTCAGCACCTGGAGCAGTGATCCACCCTCCAGGACATCCCGGGTACTGCCCACTGGGGTGTTCCACGCTGGCACCACCCGGATCCCGGAGCCCTGGGACTGTCCCTCGGGAGCTTCCTCAGGTGCCACCCAGGGTGCTGCCCCTGCCAGCACAGACACAGACCCTGCAGGGGCACCCACCTTCAGCAGGACGTGCCCCACTCTGCTTTATCCACTGTCCATCCACGGTATCCCTCGATCCAGGGACACTCCAGCTCCTCTGAGGGTGCTGAGCCCAGCCCAGGTGAGCCCAGCCAGGTGAGCCCAGCCCAGGTCCAGGTCCAGCCTGGCCCTCCCTGATTTTGGCAGAGCCAGGGCAGCCCCTCCTCCGGGTGCTCTGTCATTCCAGCAGCATCCCCTGCCCACTCAGGCAAAGATTCCCAGGATAACAGAGGTGAAAGCTGCTCCCAAATCCTCCCACACCTGGGCCACCCAGGAGCTGCCTCGGGGCACATTCCTGCTGCCATCTCCAGATCCTGCAGGATCTGAGCTGGGATCTGAATTCCAAGAGCCCAGACCAAGCCCAGGCTCCCGGCTTCCAGCACCGGGAATGCTCTGGACACACCAGGACACAGAGGGGGGTCTGTAGCACGGCAGGACCTGTCCTGGAGCAGGAGGAGAGAGGCAGGAGGGCTGTGTGCCCCCAGGGAATGCTGCTGGAGCACCTGGATGGCAGGAACAGAGGCCACAGCCCAGCCCAGGCTCCCGGGATCCTGGGCTTCCCAGGGCAAAGCACACAGCAAAGCTGAGCTGGAATCCCAGAGCCCGGCAACAGGCAGAGCCCGGCAACAGGCAGAGCCCGGCAACAGGCAGAGCCCAGCAACAGGCAGCTGAACACCGACCCCAGAATGGATCAGGGGTTGTTGGGCCCCAAAAAAGCACGGGAAGGGAAAGGAAGCACTTAGGGAAGAGAACTCCTGGGAGAAGATAAGGACAATGTGCCAGGGGAAGGAGACAAAGGCCAAGGCAAGGCCCTTGTTCCTCCCCTCCCACTGCACAGGACAGCACCCTGGGAGCCAAACTGCCCCTGTCCTCCCTCCTCTGTCCCGGTTTTACCATGTGTCCTAGTTAGGACAGCTGAGATCAGTTCATCATGGTGGGTGTAACCCAAAACTGTATTCTATAGCCTTCCATGTCATTTCCCAGAAACTAGACTATTGTTGTCAATAGACTATTCGCACCCTCTGCCCATAGAGCATGGTGGGTGTAACCCAAAACTGTATTCTATAGCCTTCCATGTCATTTCCCAGAAACTAGACTATTGTTGTCAATAGACTATTCGCACCTTCTGCCCATAGAGCCTGACTCCTCAGGCTATAAACTAGGTGTTAAGAGGCCTGTGAGATAGGAGGATGTTTCTGTCCTCACACCCTTTGTGAACTCCCCGCCCTGAGGAGAGTACCAAGCATTCCTGCCTGAACTGGAGGATATATAATCTTGGAGTTTTGGAACATTTTTCAACCCACTCGTGGGATCCAGAGGACGGCTGCATCTCATCGCTCTCAACCAGACTTAGACCACCACTGGACTGCGATCACCAGTTCTGGCCAGACTGCAGCAGCTCTCCCACCAGCAGGTTCTTCCCCTCTCCCTTTACTTTGGACTCAAACAGGGCCCAAGGAACACCACTTTGTCCAGGCCCCAGGGTACTGGGTTACACATTTGGGTTTTTGTGGGTTGAGACCAATTGTTTGTTTGTATTATTGTACTTACTGTATTATTTTAATAAATTGTTATTCTGACTTATAATCTCTCCTTTGAGTTGGGTTCATTCCCCCTGCTGGTTAACTTTTAAACCAGCACACCATGGAACAGGACACTGCAGGTCTGGAACACCCCTCCAGCCCCTCCAGGCTGCAGCCCTGCCCTTCCCAGCCCAGGCTGCAGGGAAGGCCTGACCTCGGCCAAGCTCAGCTCAGCCCAGACCCGCCTGGTTCAGCCACAGATGCCAAGCACAGCTCCCAGGAAGAGGGAACTCCAGCCCTGCCAGAGCCAGGGCCGCTGGAACACCACCATCAGCCATGGGATCCACTGAACTACCCCCAAAACTGCTCCAGTCCAGCCTGCCCAGCAGCAGGTTCAGAACAAACACAGAAAGCACCACCTGCACGAGCCTTCCAGTGAGGAATTCCTGGACCAGGACACAGAAAGGGGCACTTTAGCACCAAGAATCCACTGGACAGCTTCAAATTTCCCTTTCCACGTCAGACTTTTGAGCAGCACAAACCCTGCCCTGTTCCATAAACATGTTTATACACAAGCACCAGCTCTGTGAGTTCACAAAAGCCTCACAGACACAGCAAACACCAATATTTCTGCCTAAAACTCCCTGAAAAAAGGCCAAATTCCATGCAGGGTATTTAACTCGGTGGCGAAGAAAGAGGAAAACGTTTTATTTACCTTCAAACGTGAAGCACAAAAGGAAAACAAAGGTCCCTGTGCTGTTCCTCAGACCGGGACGAGCTCCCTGTCTGGCAGCTGAGCTCAGCCCCAAAACCCAAGTCCGAGGAATTTGGGGAAGAAAAGGAGGGAAGAGAAGGAATCCAGCAGGTTTTGTCAGCACTGGGAACCCCACCCTTGGATAAACATCCTCAGCTCCATCAGAATTTGGGGAAGAGGAGGCCGGGCTCGTCCCTTCCCCCCCACGCCCCGGAGCCAGAGGGAGCCTTTGGGCACATTGTGATTGTCACAAATCAGGGTAATTATCACAAATCAGGGAAAAGAAACGAAACTCAGGATCCTCCTGGTCCTCGGAGAGCGGCTGCTCCCAGGGAAAAGAATGACCTCATGTCAGGCCCACCCTCCCCGCCGGGGAGAGCAGCAAAACCCCAAATAACAACATTTAAACAGCAGCTCGGGGCTGGGGGCCGGGAGGGACGGCTGGGCTGGGGCTTCTGGGGGCTCGGGGGGTTCATAAAACAACCACAACAGAGTTTAATCGGGTAAGAAGGATTCCTATAAAAAGACAACTTGGAAAAAAACAAACAAGCAAACAAACAAACAAACAACCCGTATTACATTTCTGCCTTAAATCAATAATAACAGCAAAAGCAGTGAAGGAGCGCGAGTTTAAACTGGGGGGAAAATAAAAAAAGGTTAAATCCCCCAAACGAGGAGGTTCCTGCAAGGCACGTGACGAGACAGAGACACAACACTCGGCCTGGGGGGTGAAGAATTCAGTTCCTCTTTTGATTGTTTTTGGTTGTTCGTGGTCGTAACACCCGAAATTCGGGTCGACCGTCACCGTCCCGAAGCGCAAAAAGGGCGAAAAGCCGCGATTTTAACCCCAAAGCAGGAGCGCGAGGCGCACTCGGGGGGCAAAACCCGACCCAGCAGCGGCCGAGTTCAACCCGAACAACGATTGCCAGCGGCCAGAGTGCTTTGTTGGGAAACAACCCGAGAATTCTGTTTGGAAACAACCGGAGAGTTCAGGGACCGGGAGGCCCGCGATGGGCTGGGCTGGGGGTCGGAGCGATGCACGGGGGGTGCAGGGAACACCCGGGGACGGGGGGGAACGAGGGACAGGGGAGCCTTAAAAACGCGCGAATCCGAGATTTCAAGGCAAAAAAAGCGAGGCCGAAGCCCGCGGCGGGTCCCTGGCGGGGCACAGGGCCGGTTTATCCGCCTGCCGGGGGATCATCCCTCAGGGATGGAGATAAGGGACGGAGATAAAGGCTGAGGGATGAGGGATAAGGGATAAAAGCTGACGGATAGAGGATAAAAGACGAAGGATAACCCCCCCCTGCCCGGGGTCCCCCGTAAGGGCCTCTCGCCCCCCCCCCCCCCGCCCCGGCCGCCATTACGCGCGTCCCCCCCTCCGGCCCCGCCGCGCCGGGGGGTGGGGGGGCAGCCGGCGCCCGCCTCCTACCTCGTCGTGGGCGCAGCCGCGGCTCGCTCCGCGTCCCCCGCCGCCGGGACACCGGGAAGGAGCGGCGGGAAGGGCGTTAAAGGCGCCGGGAGCGGCGCCGGGGGCGGCGCGCGGAGGGACACGGCGCGCTCCGCGTACTGCGGCTGCGCGCGGCGCGGAGGGGGCGCGCCCCGCCCCCCTGGCTTCAGCGGGAGCGACTGCGCGTGCGCGCCGTGCGCAGAGGGGCGGGGCTACCCCCGCCGCGGGGCACGCTGGGAGCCGCCCGCCCTATATAAGCCGCGCGCGCGCGGGGGGGGGGGAGCGGCCCGTTAGAGCGGCAGCCGCGGCCGCAGGCGGTGGTGCTGCCTTAGAGCGGTTTTATTGCCCATTTTCGCTCTTTCGTGGTCCCGCTGCGGTAATTCCTAAAGCCCCCTGCCTTTTTATCTCCTCAGTCGCTCATCCTGTTGCTCGCGGTCCCGATGGCGACATCTCAAGGGTCAAAAATAAGAACAATTTGCCCCAATGGTTACAGGGAACGAGACCGGGGGTTACGAAACCGGGTCCTGCCTGATGGTTGCAAAAGGTGGAATGCGTAAAAGTCTTCTTAAGAAAAGACGGTCTTTGTAACTTTCCAGCCTAATGAACAAGAAGGGAGATTTAATCCGTGAATCGCAGAGCAGCCAACAAGCTCTAAGGGTTGTCCAGGTGTTAAAAATATAAATTACTTGTTAACGTTTAGGGCTTGGTGATCTTGGATCTTGGGGGAGGTTAACAAGGCTTGGGGGGAAAAAGGATGCTCATGGATAGAGGATGCAAAGAATTTGGTTTATGGGACATCTGGCAGAACTCCCAAGGTCAGGAAGAAATTATTAAAGAGCTCAGCAGTTGTGCTGAAATCAGCTCCAAATGGGTAAAGAAGGTAATTCTGGCAAGGAACAGATCCTGACCCCCAACCAAAAACCCACAAACCCAGAAGAAGGGGAAGACTGAGCCCGGCACTAATTACCACGGGGAGCGAGAGGGTCGTTAACTGACAGAAAATGGAACACTAATTAATGAGAGGACTGTGTGACTTGTGGCCGATGAACACTCGTTCCTTTGCTCGCTGAAATGGATAAATGGTGGAAGGTTTGGTGGCCGGGGTTTGATCTGTGGGGGTTCCAGCTCTGAAATAAAGGATCCGGGCCCGTCTCCAGTGTCATTGCTGGCCTGCTGCCCTCCAGGGAGCGGATCCCACGGCTGGCACAGCAGTGGCACTGCCTGGGGACCAGGGGCAGGAGGGACCCAGCTCTTTCCCATCCCCTGAGCCCCCCTCGGCACCACCGGCAGCTTCTGGAACGTTCCTCTCAGGTGGTTCCCACCTGGTGCTTCTCCAGCCTCACCCACACGGGGATCCCCTTCGGGGGGATCCCCTGGGCTTGTGGAGACACAGGGGGAGCCCCAGTGTTTCCAGGGAAAACCAGCCTGGGACTGGTGAGGTGCTTGGGATGGACCTGCCCATCCCTGGGAGCGTCCCAGGCCACGCTGGACGGGGCTGGGAGCAACCTGGGATAGTGGAAGGTGGCCCTGCCTGTGGCACTGGGTGGGATTCAAGGTCCCTCCCCCACCCAAACCAGGCTGGGATTTGCCCTGACCACTGAGTCAGGGGTCCCAAATCCAGCCTTTCCACAGCCTGTGGGGCTGGACCTGACCTGGACCAAACCCCTCTGTCCCCTCAGGAGCTCCTGTCCCTCCAGATTCCCTCATGCTCTGTCCCACAGAGCACCTTTGGAGTCACAGGCTCCAAGGAGACAGAAAACACCTCTAAAACTTCCACGTTAATTCCTGAAAATCCCCAAAGCAGGCGCCAAACACCTTTAAAACTTCCACATTAATTCCTGAAAATATCCAAAGCGGTGCAAACATCAGACATTCCTCACTCCCACCATGCCCAGCAAGGGACAGGAAGGATCCTTCTGGAGTGGGAACCCGTGTCCCTACACTTCAGAATCCAATTCTCACCAAATTCCAGGAATTGTGGCTGTGTTGCCACTTTTGGGAGCAGCCTTTGGGGTGAGGCTCTGGGAAATGGGACCGTTGGAGCTCTGAACCCCTTGGGAATGCCAGTATTGGGGCTGCCTGTGCAACCTGAGCTGTTCCAGGTGTCCTGGTGTCCCCACGGGATCCCTGAGCTGTTCCAGGTGTCCTGGTGTCCCACAGGATCCCAGGGATGCCGGGATGGGGTTGGGCCCCCGCAGGACCCATTGGGTCCTGGGATGTGCTGGGTCAAACCAAGGTCCCAAAAGAGCCGGACAGGAGAGCAAATCCCAAACCTGCTGCCAGAACAGCTCCAGGAGACCCCCGAGGGCTCAGCTCTGCTCCAGCCCTGGGGCTGCCCCCAAATCCCGCTGTATCCCCAGGGATTCGGGGGAGGTGGGAGCTGGGGGTGCAGCCAGAAAGTGAGAAGGGGGGGATTTTTGGGATCTGGGATCCACTTCCAGGTGATTCCCAAACCCCAGGCCAAGGCAGTCAAAGCTGAGGAGCGGGATGTGGGTTCTGGAGTCGGGATGGGGCTGGATGTGGGTTCTGGAGTCAGGATGGGGCTGGATGTGGGTTCTGGAGTCGGGATGGGGCTGGATGTGGGTTCTGGAGTCAGGATGGGGCTGGATGTGGGTTCTGGAGTCGGGATGGGGCTGATGCAGCACCAGTGAAGGACTTGGGCAGCTCCTGAAACGTCCTGGGCAAGGGATTTGGGATTACACCTGTAGGAAAGGTGTGTCCTATCCCAAAAAAGGGGTGGGAGCCGGGGCTGGGGGTGGAGGGATGGGAGCAGAGCCCAGACAGAGGTTGTGTCACAGCTCCATGAATTTGG
This sequence comes from Manacus candei, assembly GCF_025592945.1. NCBI lineage: Eukaryota > Metazoa > Chordata > Aves > Passeriformes > Pipridae > Manacus > Manacus candei. Next base: position 188,194 of record NW_026138278.1, read on the forward strand.
GAGCTTTGCCACCACAACTCCCCCAGGTGTGCTCCGGCCATCCCAGCACCTGGAAATGGCAGGTGCATCCCTGGGGACCCCCGGGACAGCTGGGGGGTGGTGGTGCAGGAGCTCTGGATCCCCCCTGGCTCCTTGTCCTGCTCTAAAGAGCCGAGCGTGGGATGACACCTGCCCCGATCCCACCATTTCCTCCTTATCCACATTCCGGGCTTCCCAGGAGAGGAGCCTGTGCTCCCTGGAGCCGTTGGATCCGCGTTCCCCGGGCCACGTTCCCAGGGGGATCAGGGGACACGGGACATGTCCCTCCTGCAGCCCCCCCGCAGTCCCTGCGCTCCCCACGGGGCAGACCCAGCTCTGCCCTCCCCCGTCCCCTGCTGCCCTCGGGATGCTGAGCTCCCAAAAACCTCCCAAAAACCTCGGGAGGGACGTTTAAAGCTCCCAAAAACCTCGGGAGGGACGTTTAAAGCTCCGGTCGGACAGTGGGGAGGGGGGCGAGGCCTGGGGAGACGGGGGTGGGCTCCACGAGGGGCTGAGCACAGGGAGGAGCCCTGGGGCTGCTGGAATAGGAGGGTGGCTCGGAGGGGCAGGAATGGAGGAGGGAACGGACACGGAAGGGCTGGAGAGAGTCCAGGGCAGGAGCTGGGAAGGGGCTGGAGCAGCAGGAGGGGCTGAGGGAGCTGGGGGGGCTCAGCCTGGAGAAAAGGAGGCTCAGGGGGGACCTTCTGGCTCTGCAACCCCCTGACAGGAGGGGGAGCCGGGGGGGGTCGGGCTCTGCTCCCAAAAAACAAAGGATCAGAGGAAATGGCCTCAAGTTGCACCAGGGGAGGCTCAGGTTGGATACTGGGAAAATTCCCCCTGGAAAGGGCTGTCCAGCCCTGGCACAGCTGCCCAGGGCGGGGGGGAGTCCCCATCCCTGGGGGGATTTAACAGCCCCGTGGATGTGGCACCTGGGGACATGTGGTGGCCCTGGGTTAATGGTGGCGCTGGATGCTCCGGGGGGCCCTTGGCAGCTGCTGTCCCCCAATTAACTCATTAACTCATTAACTCATCAGCCTGAGGTGACCCCGGGGCGGCCCCGGGGGTCTCTGCTCTCACCGCTGTCACCAGAGTGTGACAGCCCCCGGCTCCAGATGGGGCCACCAGCCCGGGGGTCCCCGCGGGGCTGGGGCTGCGTGACAGCGGCGCCGGGGCGGGGGACAGACCCCGACGGTCCCCCCGGGCCCCAAGAGCCGCCCCAGGCCCCCCAGAGCCGCCCCCCCACAGCCCCCGGCCGTGCTGGGAGCAAGGATGGAGCCCCAGCTGAGGCACTGGGAGGACCGGGAGCTGTGGTACTGGGAGGACTGGGAGCTGTGGTACTGGGAGCCCCGTGTCCCTGTTGGGGACAGAGCAGGGGACACCCAGCCCCGTGTCCCTCTGTCCCCGTGGCCGGGAGCACACGCGGTGCCAAGCGAGCCCGTGTGTGACATTCCCGGTCTGTGTCTCACATTCCCGGTGCTGGTGTGACATTCCCGGTGGCGCTGGGGCCGGGCCGGGCCCGTGCCCGGGTGTCGGTGACATTCCCGGACTGCCTGGGTGACCTTGCGGGGCTGCCCCGGCCCGTCGCAGCCCCGTCCCCCCCGGATTTGGGATGGATTTGGGGCACAGCCCTGACCGTGCCCGGGGCCTCTCGTACCCCCAAACCGCCCGAGAGCCGCGGGAGGGCCCCGCCACAAGGACAAACGTCCCCCAGCCCTGGGGACACCCCGGGCCGCCTCTCCAGGGCCATCCCCGGCACTGCCGAGCCCCCCGTGCCGGCGGCACCCCCAGACCCCCCCGGCACCCCCAGACCCCCCGGCAGCCGGGGGTCATCCCGACACTTCCCGGGCTCAGCCCCTTCGCCCCGGGCTGTTCCCGTCCCGTCTGGTGCCCCCCCCCTGTCCCGGCCATACAAGGAGCCGCCCGGCAGGTCATCTGTCCCCGAGGTGCCACGGGCGGCACAAGTGACCCGGGGAGGGGGATTGTCACCTCCGCGGAGCCACCTGCTCCCGTCACGGGCCCCGGGGACGCCCCGCTGGCCTCCCGGGGACACCTCGTGCTGCCGGTGCCCCCAACCCAGCCCCTTGTTTGGGAGCCCGGCGGGGGCAGGTTCCCGAGGGGATGAGGGCACGGCATGGAAATAGCTGCCCTCGGGGGGCCCTGGCGACGGTGCCACCAGCAGATGCTGGGCTGGGGGGCAGGGGGGGCTCTGCCCCTCGGTCCGGCCCCCCCCGCTCTCGCCCCCGGCCCCGCCGGGCGCGTTTCGCTCCATCGGGAATCCCCCCATCCCTTGGGAAAAAGCCGTGACACCCCAGGGGCACCTGGGCAGGGACACGGGGGGGACCCCCCCCCCAACCCGGGGGTCCGGGCACGGCAGGACCCCCACACTCAGGGGGGTCAAACCCGCAGGCTCGGGGGGTCCCTGACCCCGCAGCACCCCCGGGTGACCCCAAACCGCCCACGGAGCCTCCGCGGACCCCCCAGGGCACGGGGACCCCCCACCCCCCAAAATCCCAGCCCGGAGCGGAGAAGGGGTTTGGGGTCACGCCGAGGGGGGGGGGGAGATTTTGGCTCCCCCCTTTCTGCCTTGGGGGTCCCAAGGGGGGTGCCCTCCCTCCCGCGGGCCCCCCTCCTGCCAGAGCGCCCCCCGGGGCAGGCGGGACCCCCCCCGCAGTACCCCGGTACCCCCCACACCGGGGGGAGTGAGGGGCTGCTCCGCCGAACCCCCAGAGCCGGGTCGGGGGGTGGCACCCGGGGCCGGCAAAGGCTCAGATCCCCCCCAACCCACCGTGCGGGGGCCCGGGGGGGCTGCGGGGACCCCGGGGGGGCTGCGGGGACCCCGGGGGGGGCTGCGGGGACCCCGGGCCGGGCACTCACCGTCCGAGCGGGTCGGGGGGCAGCGGGCGGGGGGCCCGGGGGGGGTCCGGGGGGCCCCGCGCTCGGGGGGGTCGCGGAGCCGCCGCCGCCCGAAGGCATCGCGGGGGTCGCGGCGCGGGCGCTCCCCGGCGCGGCCCCGCTCGGGGCTGGCGCCTGTCCCGGGACGGCGGCACCGGCACCGCCACCGCGGGGGGGGGCGGGGGGGGGGCTCGGGGGCGGCGCTGGGGGGGCTCCGAGCAAGAGGGTGCGGGGATGGGACCCCCCGGGGGTCCCTCATTCTGGGGGTGCAGGGCTGAGTCACCCCTCGAGGTGCCCCCCGACCCTGGGGTGCAGCTCTGAGTCCTCCCCCCGGGGGTCCCCCCGCTCTGGGGGTGCAGCGATGGGTGGCCCCCCCCGCCACGGGTGTCCCAAACACTGGGGGTGCGGGGATGGCACCCCCGGGATCCCCCCGTTCTGGGGCTGCAGGGCCAGGTGCCCCCCCGGTGCCCCCCAACAGGGGGGTGCAGAGCTGGGAGCCCCCACCCCGAGATGCCCCCAAAACTGGGGGTGCGGGGCTCGGTGCCCCCCGAGGTGCCCCCAGACCTGGGGATGCCCGCCGGGCCTCCAGGGTGCCCCCCGGTTCTGGGGGTGCAGGGCCAGGTCCCTTCTCCTCCCCAACCCCCCCCCCACCCCAAAATCCAGGTTTGGGTGCCCCCCCCCCCCCGCGCCGGCCACGTGACC